>NC_055692.1:1150102-1377602 GCF_017639745.1 Melanotaenia boesemani
TCCACTTTGGGCCCCTTAGTACCAACGTGGCCTGGTTTAACCAGCACAGCCTACCTGAGTATTGTTGCTGACCATGTCCATCCCTTTATGACCACAGTGGAGCATCTTCTGATGCTACTTCCAGCAGGATAATGCACCATGTCACAAAGCTCAGATCATGTCCAGCAGCCTGGTCCTGATGCTGCCTGAACTAATTTTTCTCTCTGAGCGCATCTGCGAGCAGTGCGCGTTGCCGTTGTTACACCAAAATCTGTGACCCATCAGATACTGTGACTGCAGGGGGCGATAGTGGGTTCCTTTTCTGTATGACCGTCTTGGTAGACGGGATAGAACAAGAGCTTTTACGAAAATTACGGAGGAAAATAACGTTACCTCCGTTGTTTCCATGGCTGTCAAGTTGCCAATTATCGCTCAGTTCGACTAATACCATTATAAACATGTATGCTGTATTTGAGGAGTAATGCTCAGCAGAGAGACTTCTTACCATAATAGTAGCCTATCCCATTTGAGACCCCTTACTGTGTGGTACCTACCCATAAAATCTAAAACGGAGTCTATTTTTTTAAACTAAGCAGTAGGCTACTTAGCACCTATATATCGTCAAAATATCTATCATCATATATATATATATATATATATATATATATATATATATATATATATATATATATATATATATATATATATATATATATAAGACTTCAAGGTGTTTAACACGTAGTTAACCCGCTGTCAGAAAGTGTTACCTTACTGTACCTGCACCATAATAAACCCACAGCAGAAAAAAATGTGTTTTTATGTACTCCTACATCTCTCCTCTTTATTTCGGACACAATTTATAAAAGTATGTCACTCTACAGGGACAGAAAAGCCCAGGTCACCATTTCTGATAGCCATCAGAAAGTGTTACCATACTGTACCTTCAGTATAATAAAACCTAAAATCATTCCTGTTGTCCTCTACAAAGAACACAAATAATGATTTTCAAACAGGTTTCAGAACTCCCAATATTTTTCGAATGATTTTCGGCCAAAATAACCATCAATTTAATCCCCAAAAGATTAATATGATGTTTTCTATTTTTGCCAATCGTCTTCTGCAAACGGGCGTTTACATTTCATCAACCAATCACAGCTCACCTAACTGCTAATAGCTGAACCAATTAGTTTCGCCTTGACCTGATGGTAATATACGTCGAAAATCTTCACCTTTCTGGTAACACACTGAGCACGCTTTGACTTCGTCAACATGGAGCCAGATAAATATACAGAACTGACCAATTTCCTTTTGAAAGGCGAGTATCCTGACAACTTTGATAAGCACCAGCGATACATGCTCCGAAGACGAGCAGCGAACTTTTGCGTGGCAGGTAAGCTTCATTAGCTTATGATCTGGTATCACTAGCATGTAGTTAAATGTGCCAAATAGTTGTCTTGAAACAAAAACATTAACTTTGAATGTGTTTTTTTTCTAATAGACGGAGAGCTATATTATGTTCGACATAAAGGCTCTGAAAAAGAGGCCAAGGCCAAAGTCGTCTGCGGCGCATCCGAGGCAAACTCGATTTTCATCGAGTTCCACGCGAGTGAAATTGGTGCTCACTGTGGCCAAATTACAACCAGGGACGCCATTTCCCAAAGGTTTTATTGGCCATCCATGACAAATGATATAACTAAATGGGTATGATAAATCCCTTACACAATTTTTCAGCGTATTTCAAATCACAGTCGTGTACTGTTGAACTAGAAACAAGTTTATAACAGGTGTTTCTTTGGTGGCTATATTTTACCATTTGTACTTTTAGAGCTTACCTTTATGAATGGTTTAAACCGAACCAAGCCTTTCTTTTCTTTCAAGTAAATCAAAGAAAGTAAAGATAAAACGTAGTCATTATACACCAATAAACTAACGCTTTCGTACATAAATTTTCTTACCCAACATCATAACATCAACATACTTTTTAACTAACATTAATCCATGGGCAAGTAGAATAAGAGGACATCCATATTTTGCTGACTCCATCCTGAGGTTAAAACGTAGACAAATGTACTTCATATTACTGATATGCCAAATTTCTGCTTTTCTTGTGGGGCAACAACAACAAAACAAACCTAAAACACAAAAATTTGAAAAATGTTTATTAAGAAAATATTCTATCCTCCTAGGTATCAGAATGCACAGTTTGCCAACAATACAGGGCTGATCTTAAAGTTGGCACAGATTACAAACCCATCAAGGTAAATATTTTCTCTTCTGTCAAGCAATAAATTGTATAATTGACCATAATTAGCCACATTTTCATAGCAATGTCAAGTTTACACTACAATTTTATCACAAGAATAACTTTAATAACCTATTATGTAATGATGACTATCATGACTAAACTGCTACTTATTCCCATTTGAACAAATTTAATTTTTTATCTTTTCCTTCCTTTAACAGACCAAACATCCATTTGAGCTGGTAGGAATGGATTTGATTGGGAAGCTTGTGGTAACTGACCAGGGCAACCAATATATTTGTGTTATTATTGACTATTGCACAAGATGGACCCAGGCCTATCCAATCAAGTCAAAAACAGCAGCAGAGGTCACAGGATGCATCCAGAAATTCGTCTATCAGTTTGAGGTTCCCCAAAGAATCCACACTGATCAAGGGAAGGAGTTCCTGAACAAAGTATGTGTTGCCAGCTATGTCTGACATAAACTTTACAGTTTTCATTAAATAGCTCCTTAACAATTTTTAGTTAAAAAGAATTCTATAAAAAAAGACTCAAATGACATACCCTTTTTTATTTGTACTTTTTTTTTACAGATCAACACTGAAGTGTGTCAGATTTTGGGAATTAAAAGGAGTCTATGCGCACCATACCACCCACAGACAAATGGTTTGGTGGAGAGGCTCAACGGTACCATTCAAAGGTTTGTTTTTAAAATGTGTTCTGTCAAGGCCAGTGGGAGACTTGTAGTAATATAATTTTCAAAATTTCTGATTGCTTGAAAATATATCCATGAAATTATTTTTTAGAGCTTTGGGAAAACTGGTGCAGGACAAAGGGAAAGACTGGGATCTCTACCTGGATCCAGTAATGTTTGGTCTGCGCACCAAAAAGCAGCTAACAACTCGCTTCTCTCCATTCTTTTTAATGTTTGGAAGAGAAGCGCGTTATCCGGCAGAGGTAGCAGAAAACTTTCAGGTAAACTACTTCTAATTTTAATATCTTGTACAGAACATATTTTTGATTTTTAAACAATTGTAGGAAAAATGTTTGATTATGGTATGAATGTCTAAGAAAAATTGTTATATCGTTTTGTGCCATGTTCTTTCTCTTTTTACAGGTTGATGGTTCTTTTGAGGAGTCTTTCTTTGAAGAAGAAGTGGCTGTAGACATACGACGGCACGAAAAAATACTAAACATTGTCCAGGGTAACCAAGAAAAAGTTCAACAAAAAACGAGGGCAAGACTACAAGCACAAGCTGAGCCTCAAAGTTTGCAGGTGGGGGACATGGTATGGCGAAAAAACAGTAGAAGTCAACAACGAAAAGGGGGGAAGCTGGAACCAGACTTCCTCGGACCATACGTGGTCACAAAGGTTGATGGAAAAAGTGTTGACCTTGTCGATGATAGTGGAAAAACAGTCTACAAGGTCAATATTGACCACCTTAAGAGATACAAAGAGGAGACCCCGAGGATCCCTGGGAGACTAAGCACATCTCCACCACCCACTCCTACGTGCACCCCAACCGCTCCTCCCAGCACCTGCCTTCCAGCCACTCCTACTACCTGCACTCCAGCCACTCCTGCTACCTGCACTCCAGCCACTTCTACCACCTACACTCCAGCCACTTCTACCACCTACACTCCAGCAACTTCTACCACCTGCACTCCAGCCACTTCTACCACCTACACTCCAGCCACTTCTACCACCTACACTCCAGCAACTTCTACCACCTGCACTCCAGCCACTTCTACCACCTACACTCCAGCAACTTCTACCACCTGCACTCCAGCAACTTCTACCACCTGCACTCCAGCCACTTCTACCACCTACACTCCAGCAACTTCTACCACCTGCACTCCAGCAACTTCTACCACCTGCACTCCAGCCACTTCTACCACCTGCACTCCAGCCACTTCTACCACCTACACTCCAGCAACTTCTACCACCTACACTCCAGCCACTTCTACCACCTGCACTCCAGCCACTTCTACCACCTACACTCCAGCAACTTCTACCACCTGCACTCCAGCAACTTCTACCACCTGCACTCCAGCCACTTCTACCACCTACACTCCAGCAACTTCTACCACGTACACTCCAGCCACTTCTACCACCTGCACTCCAGCCACTTCTACCACCTACACTCCAGCAACTTCTACCACCTGCACTCCAGCAACTTCTACCACCTGCACTCCAGCCACTTCTACCACCTACACTCCAGCAACTTCTACCACCTACACTCCAGCCACTTCTACCACCTGCACTCCAGCCACTTCTACCACCTACACTCCAGCCACTTCTACCACCTACACTCCAGCAACTTCTACCACCTGCACTCCAGCCACTTCTACCACCTACACTCCAGCCACTTCTACCACCTACACTCCAGCAACTTCTACCACCTACACTCCAGCCACTTCTACCACCTGCACTCCAGCCACTTCTACCACCTACACTCCAGCCACTTCTACCACCTACACTCCAGCCACTTCTACCACCTACACTCCAGCAACTTCTACCACCTGCACTCCAGCCACTTCTACCACCTGCACTCCAGCCACTTCTACCACCTGCACTCCAGCCACTTCTACCACCTACACTCCAGCCACTTCTACCACCTACACTCCAGCAACTTCTACCACCTGCACTCCAGCCACTTCTACCACCTGCACTCCAGCCACTTCTACCACCTACACTCCAGCCACTTCTACCACCTACACTCCAGCAACTTCTACCACCTGCACTCCAGCCACTTCTACCACCTGCACTCCAGCCACTTCTACCACCTGCACTCCAGCCACTTCTACCACCTACACTCCAGCCACTTCTACCACCTACACTCCAGCAACTTCTACCACCTGCACTCCAGCCACTTCTACCACCTGCACTCCAGCCACTTCTACCACCTACACTCCAGCCACTTCTACCACCTGCACTCCAGCCACTTCTACCACCTACACTCCAGCAACTTCTACCACCTACACTCCAGCAACTTCTACCACCTGCACTCCAGCCACTTCTACCACCTACACTCCAGCAACTTCTACCACCTGCACTCCAGCCACTTCTACCACCTGCACGTCAGCCACTGTAACTTCTGCCACCACTGAAACATCCTTGGCAAGCACCTCTCCACCAACATCTGCTTTTTCCAACAATGCTGAGAAATGTGAGGCCATTAAAGATACACACAATAGTTATATTATAGACTCAATTTGTAAACTAATGGAATTCGCCATTATATAACTGAAATCACAGTAATTACATGGCAGTTATTACTTTGTTATAAAAAATTTAAAGAATATTTTAATGAGAAACATCACTGATGCTCATTGACCATGTTTTTGTATATACAAATGAACACCAGTAAGAATAATGTTATTGGTATACCCTTAAAGAATTTATTCATTTGCTGGTTTTTAAAAATTCTTCCCATTAGAATGTATTATTTACACATTTGTGTAATCTATCTATCTATCTATCTATCTATCTATCTATCTATCTATCTATCTATCTATCTATCTATCTATCTATCTATCTGTCTGTCTGTCTGTCTGTCTGTCTGTCTGTCTGTCTGTCTGTCTGTCTGTCTGTCTGTCTGTCTATCTATCTATAATATTGAACACCTAATCCTCTCTACTTTTTGTTAGATGTTCAAGAGGCTTGGAAAGGCAAATCTGTTCATGTCCTCCTGTCACGGATTGGACCTTACAAAATATTTTTCTGGGACATAAACAGGACAAGTCCCAATAAGGAACTTGAGAGTGAGGTAATCTTGAATAATTGACTTGGCCTTGACTCTTATTTCCCCATTTAGCATCCAAAAGCTAGCATGCCTCTAGTAAAATATATTTTTTTTTACCTTCCCTAGTTAATAAATGCCTACCTCTACAAACTTGTGAAAAGACACAATGACAAAGGAGGCAAGCAAGCGTTCTTTGTTGACTCATATGCCATGACAGACATATGGAGGAAGAAGAATACTCGACTGAAAGTAAGACAGTATTTTGTCTTTTGCTTTTATTAAAAATAAACAAAAAGTGCATTTTGCTTTGCTCATAAAATCTGTTAAAAATGTCACCCTGCAAATTTTATTTTTATGTGTTTTTTTAAGTGTGACCCTGCGTTGTATGACGTAATCCTGGGAGCAGTTAACGAGCCTGGCCATTGGATATTTACAGTAAGTTTGCTCTTTCTTCTATCACATGTTCCATGCCAGTTCCAAGTTAACTACTCACACCCTTGAACATCTTACATCACAACACTGAGCTGACTATTAAATGTTTTTATTTTGATTTCCAAGGCCATCTTTCCATTAGAAAGAAGAAGCCTTGTCCTTGACCCAGCAGGCAATGCTCACTCTAAGGTCAAACAGTGTCTGGAGTCCAACAGGTTACCACTGTATCATTTATTGTTCATTAGCTCTTGTATTTAGCCTTATCTTCCGAAATAAGTTTGGATAAATTATTTATTCTTTGTAGGGCATTCATCACGCAGAGGACTTTGAAGTTGTCCAGGTGGAATGCCAGCACTGTCCCACATAGTTTACAGAAGGATGCCACATCCTGTGGAGTCTTTGTCATGAAAGTATGAATATTTTAACACTTCCCTTATTTATTGCTTTGCATATTGATATAAACATTTAGCCTGTTTTTTGCCTTCATTAATATAATAAAGATTATTATACATAGGGTGGGTACTTTTTCACCATTACTTAATTTATGTCCTTAGTATGCTGAGAAAGTGCTGGCAGAGGAGTCACTCATCTTTGACAATTCAGCCAAGGCCGTGGAAGGATACAGAATGGAGGTGGCACTGGCAGTCTTGAGAGACACTGGTATGTTTACACCCCCAAAAATGATTTCTTTCAACACAAGAGGCATTTGAAAAATGAAATGCATGTAGTTCTAAACTCAGAAAATGATTGAACATACAGTTTAGAAATCTTAAAGGAAAACATACTAAGACTTGCTGTTCACAGTAAAGGCACAGCATCATATCTTCTTATCATAATCTATAATACTATAAAAATCACTTCACAGTTCAGACCAATTTTAACAACACTGTCCCATGCAACACCATGTTGGGTGGCAAAAAGCTAGACTTGGTCTCTGCGTTGTCCATGGAGTGACTATTAACTTGCTGTGAGCTTCCTCATCGAGTGTGGTTCTAGACTTGACACTTTGTAAGCCAGTTCAGCTTTTATAAGGGCAGGTCAGACAGCCATATTTTCATAAATTTGCTCTTGCTGGTGCTGGAAAGCATAACTTTTTTCCAATGATATGAAAAAACTGAAGCACCTGTAAGTTGTCAGGTTTAGTCCATGCTGGGCTGACAGAGATAAAGATGCATTTTAGAGTGTTATTGGAATGACAATAATACTTTATTAGCATTTCTCATAACTTTGACAAAATGTAGTATTATTTTAGAGAACATATCCATCCATTTTCTACACTGCTTGTCCAATTCAGGGTCATAAGAGATGGAGCCTGTCCCAGCTATTTGCATGCAAAATAGCTGGGACAGGGCTTGCAAGTCCCCCTGAGGACCAAATATGTTAAAACATGTTTGACTTGATTATATTTGTGTTGGAAGAAGATTGCTTTATGCATTCTTAAACTCCCCTCTGTCTTTAACATGAAAATTAATTACAATCATCATTATATTGTTGACAGATGATCTCAGTATGCTCTGCCACTGTTGTGGAGAAAGCGAGACAGAGAAGGGCTCAGACAGCGACAGCAACACCACTGACTGGGTAAGCTATTACAATAACAATTTATTTTTCATTTGTTTGCATTCAGGACCAAAAAAATAGTACTGAGTTCCAGAGATAAATATATAAACAATGATGATAGAAAGTATTAAAATCATGTCAAATCGGGTTTGAAGAGGTAAGATTTCTATTTACTGCCTCGGTCTTATCTGAAGAATCATAGACATGTCATTGTGTCACCACCTTAAAAATATGAAGAAAGATGTGATTTATTGAGTGGAAAATGTTCAAAATAATGATGAGAATGACAAAAATTTCAACAACCTGAATAATCAATCTAATTAAAATCCTTGCATTCATGTTATGGAAAATCATGTTGTTTACAGATTGAGTGTGACCAGTGTCAGCGGTGGTACCACAACAAATGTGTTGGCAATCCAGATGGCAGCGTGTCGTACAGCTGTGGCGCTTGCAGAAAGTGAAAAGGATGTTGACTCGCCCTAAATGCCCAGTGCAATCCCCCCATCAACAATGTCCAGATTAAACAAGTTGAAAAAAGAAGACATACGTTTTGTAAATATTCCATAAATGTTATTAAAACAATTTGTAAATGTTTGGATAAAGAGAGTAACAATTATCTTGTGTATTATTTGTAAAGACTAAAGGTATTTAAATTTGGGTTTATTATAGTGCAGGTACAGTAAGGTAACACTTTCTGATGGCTATCAGAAATGGTGACCTGGGCTTTTCTGTCCCTGTAGAGTGACATACTTTTATAAATTGTGTCCGAAATAAAGAGGAGAGATGTAGGAGTACATAAAAACACATTTTTTTCTGCTGTGGGTTTATTATAATGCAGGTACAGTAAGGGAACACTTTCTGACAGCGGGTTAACTACGTGTTAAACACCTTGAAGTCTTATATATATATATATATATATATATATGATGATAGATATTTTGACGATATATAGGTGCTAAGTAGCCTACTGCTTAGTTTAAAAAAATAGACTCCGTTTTAGATTTTATGGGTAGGTACCACACAGTAAGGGGTCTCAAATGGGATAGGCTACTATTATGGTAAGAAGTCTCTCTGCTGAGCATTACTCCTCAAATACAGCATACATGTTTATAATGGTATTAGTCGAACTGAGCGATAATTGGCAACTTGACAGCCATGGAAACAACGGAGGTAACGTTATTTTCCTCCGTAATTTTCGTAAAAGCTCTTGTTCTATCCCGTCTACCAAGACGGTCATACAGAAAAGGAACCCACTATCGCCCCCTGCAGTCACAGTATCTGATGGGTCACAGATTTTGGTGTAACACCGTGACGCACGCTCACATCAGCATCGCAGTTCAGGATGAGAGCGCATCCCGCGTGCAGCTTTTACTTCAACAATGATTCATTAGTGACCGACCGCCGCTCGTGACATCTTGAGATTTATGGACTTTATAGAACTAAAGATCGTTTTTATTGTTTTTGTTCCTGAAACTTCTTCTGGATCAGAGTTCTGCAGGTTTAATGATGGAAAACAGGAGGACGTGAAAGAAAACAGATCATCAGCGGAAAGCCTTCCTGAATTCGCATTTTTTTTTTCAGCAGAGCTGACTTCCTCTGGTTCTGACTGATCTCATTGGCGCGTGGATGAATCCGCTGCGGTCCGTGAGGGGTTTCTAGGTTCGCCCTTCCAGGTGAAACCTGAATCTCCATCACCTCTGCTCGCAATCCGCGCTCCGGAGTGGCGGTGCTGCGGGTGGTGCCATGAGACATCCAAAAACCTGATTGGTAAGATTATGAGTTAATGCGCGCGGCTGTGGTGAAACTGGTGTCCCTGTTCCGAAAAATCCTAAAACGAGCTTTTAAGCGGCAAAGCCTTTCAGACGGAGAACAGAGCAAGAAGCGGGTCTGCAAACATTCAGGAGACCTTTTGCCAACACGTAATTAACTGCATGGCTGCAAGATAAAAAATGTCATTTATTGATTTAGGCAACCCTGTAGAGTTACTAACATTATTTTCATGAGCTGTGTTGACATAATAATGTTGATAATTACACCAACGTGATATTGTGTGTAATTTAAACAAAAAAATTTCCGTTCATTGACTTCAAACAAATTCAACAAAATTGGCTTGATAACTTATTTTTTCTCACCCTTGAGAAAAATACCATACAAAAGATATATTTAAGGTGAGTGTCATTTAAATTATAAATGCATTCTACTAAAGCAATTAATCAGGACTTATTTGCAATTGTGAAATGACCAATAGGTGATAAACAGAGGTTAATTCCATTTTTGCTTATTCGTGAAACTTCAACTATATAGTGTAATTTAAATTCAAGTTATTCACAGACCTATTTTTAAAAATCCTTTGTCGTTCACGTAGATAGCCTTGTAGTTACACAGTGAGCAAATAGTTGTTTGACCAAAGTTATTCGGATTGTGGATAATTCTATGAGAGGTAAAAATCCTGGAGGGAAAGGATATCAGGGTGCTGATGCACATAATATATACTCTGAATCTGAGCTATCGGAAGGAATTTAAAGACACGTTTGAAGTTTTTCAGAAGCTGTTTCTGGAACTTGACGGAGTGAAAGCCAGTACAAAAGTAATGAGCCTCAAGAATGGTATGATCTGAAGATTGAAGGGTAAGATAGAAAGAATGCTGTTTTTCTGTTTTGGGAATGAATGTTATGGCTTGTCATGTATGACAACTTGAGTTTCATCACGCGTGTCTTGGCTTTGGATGTTTTCTTGCTGGAGACTCGGGTTTGTGCAGGTCACAGTTGTTTTAAATGTATTTAGATGTGTTTGAAGATCTAATAAACTGCCCGTAGAACCAGCTCAGTCTTTGATACCACGCCAGCATTTAATCCTCAGAGCACTGATGGATGACCAAGAATTCTCTGTTAAAAGTTTTCATCTGCGGCAAAAACATGTTTGTTAACTTAAAAAATACTTTTAAAGAACGCAGAAAAGATTTTTGACTTTTATGAGTAACCAACTTAAAAATTTCTGATTATATTTATTGTAATTATGTTCATAACACTTAAAATTCATTTTAAATAATGTGAAAAACTAGCTGGAAAAAAATTCAGCTTAAACACGTGTTTATGCTACTAATTATTGAGCAAGTGGTGATTAAAAATACTCTGATTGTAAAGTAAAAGCTCATTTACCAGCTCAACGTAGTACGTGGTTAAAAATAATTTCATAAGAAGTTTCATGACTCAAAAAGAAGGATGCAAACTGTTCACTTTTTGTTGACCAAAAACATTTATTTTTAGACATCCTGCTTGTAGGGGGATCGGTTCTGGTCTACTGTCTGGTGGTGGACTGGATCCTGGTGTGGTAGTAGGGGGATCGGTTCTGGTCTACTGTCTGGTGGTGGACTGGATCCTGGTGTGGTAGTACGGGGATCGGTTCTGGTCTACTGTCTGGTGGTGGACTGGATCCTGGTGTGGTAGTAGGGGGATCGGTTCTGGTCTACTGTCTGGTGGTGGACTGGATCCTGGTGTGGTAGTACGGGGATCGGTTCTGGTCTACTGTCTGGTGGTGGACTGGATCCTGGTGTGGTAGTAGGGGGATCGGTTCTGGTCTACTGTCTGGTGGTGGACTGGATCCTGGTGTGGCAGTAGGGGGATCGGTTCTGGTCTACTGTCTGGTGGTGGACTGGATCCTGGTGTGGTAGTAGGGGGATCGGTTCTGGTCCACTGTCTGGTGGTGGACTGGATCCTGGTGTGGTAGTAGGGGGATCAGTTCTGGTCTACTGTCTGGTGGTGGACTGGATCCTGGTGTGGCAGTAGGGGGATCGGTTCTGGTCCACTGTCTGGTGGTGGACTGGATCCTGGTGTGGTAGTAGGGGGATCAGTTCTGGTCTACTGTCTGGTGGTGGACTGGATCCTGGTGTGGCAGTAGGGGGATCGGTTCTGGTCTACTGTCTGGTGGTGGACTGGATCCTGGTGTGGCAGTAGGGGGATCGGTTCTGGTCTACTGTCTGGTGGTGGACTGGATCCTGGTGTGGCAGTAGGGGGATCGGTTCTGGTCTACTGTCTGGTGGTGGACTGGATCCTGGTGTGGTAGTAGGGGGATCGGTTCTGGTCCACTGTCTGGTGGTGGACTGGATCCTGGTGTGGTAGTAGGGGGATCAGTTCTGGTCTACTGTCTGGTGGTGGACTGGATCCTGGTGTGGCAGTAGGGGGATCGGTTCTGGTCCACTGTCTGGTGGTGGACTGGATCCTGGTGTGGCAGTAGGGGGATCGGTTCTGGTCTACTGTCTGGTGGTGGACTGGATCCTGGTGTGGTAGTAGGGGGATCGGTTCTGGTCCACTCTCTGGTGGTGGACTGGATCCTGGTGTGGTAGTAGGGGGATCGGTTCTGGTCTACTGTCTGGTGGTGGACTGGATCCTGGTGTGGCAGTAGGGGGATCGGTTCTGGTCTACTGTCTGGTGGTGGACTGGATCCTGGTGTGGTAGTAGGGGGATCGGTTCTGGTCCACTCTCTGGTGGTGGACTGGATCCTGGTGTGGTAGTAGGGGGATCGGTTCTGGTCCGCTGTCTGGTGGTGGACTGGATCCTGGTGTGGTAGTAGGGTGATCGGTTCTGGTCCGCTGTCTGGTGGTGGACTGGATCCTGGTGTGGCAGTAGGGTGATCGGTTCTAGTCCGCTGTCTGGTGGTGGACTGGATCCTGGTGTGGCAGTAGGGTGATCGGTTCTGGTCCGCTGTCTGGTGGTGGACTGGATCCTGGTGTGGCAGTAGGGTGATCGGTTCTGGTCCGCTGTCTGGTGGTGGACTGGATCCTGGTGTGGCAGTAGGGGGATCGGTTCTGGTCCGCTGTCTGGTGGTGGACTGGATCCTGGTGTGGCAGTAGGGGGATCGGTTCTGGTCCGCTGTCTGGTGGTGGACTGGATCCTGGTGTGGCAGTAGGGGGATCGGTTCTGGTCCGCTGTCTGGTGGTGGACTGGATCCTGGTGTGGCAGTAGGGGGATCGGTTCTGGTCCGCTGTCTGGTGGTGGACTGGATCCTGGTGTGGCAGTAGGGGGATCGGTTCTGGTCCGCTGTCTGGTGGTGGACTGGATCCTGGTGTGGCAGTAGGGGGATCGGTTCTGGTCCACTGTCTGGTGGTGGACTGGATCCTGGTGTGGCAGTAGGGGGATCGGTTCTGGTCCGCTGTCTGGTGGTGGACTGGATCCTGGTGTGGCAGTAGGGGGATCGGTTCTGGTCCGCTGTCTGGTGGTGGACTGGATCCTGGTGTGGCAGTAGGGGGATCGGTTCTGGTCCGCTGTCTGGTGGTGGACTGGATCCTGGTGTGGCTGTAGGGGGATCGGTTCTGGTCCGCTGTCTGGTGGTGGACTGGATCCTGGTGTGGCAGTAGGGGGATCGGTTCTGGTCCACTGTCTGGTGGTGGACTGGATCCTGGTGTGGTAGTAGGGGGATCGGTTCTGGTCCACTGTCTGGTGGTGGACTGGATCCTGGTGTGGTAGTAGGGGGATCGGTTCTGGTCCACTGTCTGGTGGTGGACTGGATCCTGGTGTGGTAGTAGGGGGATCGGTTCTGGTCCACTGTCTGGTGGTGGACTGGATCCTGGTGTGGTAGTAGGGGGATCGTTTCTGGTCCACTGTCTGGTGGTGGACTGGATCCTGGTGTGGTAGTAGGGGGATCGTTTCTGGTCCACTGTCTGGTGGTGGACTGGATGCTGGTGTGGTAGTAGGGGGATCGGTTCTGGTCTACTGTCTGGTGGTGGACTGGATCCTGGTGTGGTAGTAGGGGGATCGGTTCTGGTCCGCTGTCTGGTGGTGGACTGGATCCTGGTGTGGTAGTAGGGGGATCGGTTCTGGTCCGCTGTCTGGTGGTGGACTGGATCCTGGTGTGGCAGTAGGGGGATCGGTTCTGGTCCGCTGTCTGGTGGTGGACTGGATCCTGGTGTGGCTGTAGGGGGATCGGTTCTGGTCTACTGTCTGGTGGTGGACTGGATCCTGGTGTGGTAGTAGGGGGATCGGTTCTGGTCTACTGTCTGGTGGTGGACTGGATCCTGGTGTGGTAGTAGGGGGATCGGTTCTGGTCTACTGTCTGGTGGTGGACTGGATCCTGGTGTGGTAGTAGGGGGATCGGTTCTGGTCCACTGTCTGGTGGTGGACTGGATCCTGGTGTGGTAGTAGGGGGATCGGTTCTGGTCCACTGTCTGGTGGTGGACTGGATCCTGGTGTGGTAGTAGGGGGATCGGTTCTGGTCCACTGTCTGGTGGTGGACTGGATCCTGGTGTGGTAGTAGGGGGATCGGTTCTGGTCCACTGTCTGGTGGTGGACTGGATCCTGGTGTGGTAGTAGGGGGATCGTTTCTGGTCCACTGTCTGGTGGTGGACTGGATCCTGGTGTGGTAGTAGGGGGATCGTTTCTGGTCCACTGTCTGGTGGTGGACTGGATGCTGGTGTGGTAGTAGGGGGATCGGTTCTGGTCTACTGTCTGGTGGTGGACTGGATCCTGGTGTGGTAGTAGGGGGATCGGTTCTGGTCCACTGTCTGGTGGTGGACTGGATCCTGGTGTGGTAGTAGGGGGATCGGTTCTGGTCCACTGTCTGGTGGTGGACTGGATCCTGGTGTGGTAGTAGGGGGATCGGTTCTGGTCCACTGTCTGGTGGTGGACTGGATCCTGGTGTGGTAGTAGGGGGATCGGTTCTGGTCTACTGTCTGGTGGTGGACTGGATCCTGGTGTGGTAGTAGGGGGATCGGTTCTGGTCTACTGTCTGGTGGTGGACTGGATCCTGGTGTGGTAGTAGGGGGATCGGTTCTGGTCTACTGTCTGGTGGTGGACTGGATCCTGGTGTGGCTGTAGGGGGATCGGTTCTGGTCCACTGTCTGGTGGTGGACTGGATCCTGGTGTGGTAGTAGGGGGATCGGTTCTGGTCTACTGTCTGGTGGTGGACTGGATCCTGGTGTGGTAGTAGGGGGATCGGTTCTGGTCTACTGTCTGGTGGTGGACTGGATCCTGGTGTGGTAGTAGGGGGATCGGTTCTGGTCTACTGTCTGGTGGTGGACTGGAGTGAGTGGTGGAGCTTTTGATCTGAAATAAGTTTAATGGATGAAATTTTATGAGAGAAAATTGATTTTAATTCTTTATTTCTATTATTATTATTCAGAGGTTTAATAGTTTTGTTATTAGATGAATCTAATTCTAACAGATGACTGTCAGTTATTTATTTATTTGTTTTCTTTTTTTTCTTTTTTTTTTTTTTTGTTTATGTATTTGTTTGGCCTAATTTCTTCATGAAGAGATTAACGTTGTAGTGGGATTTCTTACCACTAGGGGGCAGAATAATACAGGACCAATCAGATCAGTTATTGATGACCAATAAGGACAATAAGTTAACCTAAAAAAGACTTTAACTTTTTAACTTCAGTGCAGAAGATTTTGTTTCCTCTATACAGAAACTTTTTTCTCTCCTTTTCCTTTTATGTTGCCAGGTTTCTGTTTTACCTTCATTAAATGCTCAGTTCTGTCTATTTCGTCTTAATGTGGAGTGCTTTGTTTGTCCCCGTGGATGTTGAACATGCTGATGAATTTGCTTTTAGAGTCTCAGTAACATCTAATATGCATTTTTAAATCAGCTGACTTTCCAGCCGACCTCTGGCTGCAACATTAAGCTAAATGGTTTAATTATTTATATATTACTGAGTCATTTGGCAAAGACAGTTCAAGACGTCTTTGTTATCAGTGGCATCACAGTGTTCACGGTGGAAAGCTTTATTAATTATTTACTCAAAGATTAATTCAGTGGTACGTGGAGGTCTGTAGGAAATTGCAGAAGAAAAAATTTAATCCTAACAAAAAACCCTCAAATGGAGTAAATAAAATAAAAATAAAACATCATAAATAAAAATCATGAAAATAATTCTGTAAAAATACAAAATGAAATAAAAATTAATTCATCCATTGGTATTTAGAGCCTGTAGCAGGTTGCTAGAAACAAAACATCATCATCATCATCCTCATCATCACCCTCATCCTCCTTCTCATCCTCATCACTCTTATCGTCATCATCCACCTCATCCTCCTCCTCCTCATCATCATCATCATCCTCATCATCACCCTCATCCTCATCTCTCTTATCGTCATCATCCTCCTCATCCTCTACTCCCAGCTCTCCCCCCTCACCAGACCCTCTTCTCCACATCACCCAAGGTCTTAAAAGGATGTCTCTGTCCTGGTCTGAACCCCAGCGACCACCATCTACCAAGAAATACAGGGCTCCCCCTCCTCCCCCTCCTCATCCTCCTCTTAGATCATCTGTCCTGACCGAGCAGGGCACGGGAGGAGGTGCAGGAGGTTCCCAGAGCAGCAGGATTCACAACAAAGATAACATGCCATGATGCGTTCAGGGTCCTTGCTGTAGTTTTGCTACTACTGACAGCTGTTCTGAGATTAAGTCTGGACCCAGTAGGATTCCTGTGTTAGTAAAATAAGGAATCAAACACGGTCAGTTTGTGGGGTGAATGGATCTAATCTGTTAACTGTACCTTGTATAACTCAGAATACAACAGAGACCAGTGTAAACTTCATAAAGCTGCTGTACTAAATGTTAGATCTCTGTCCAACAATCACTGTTAGTTAATGACTTAATCATTTCTCACAGTTTAGATTTTCTTTTTCTGACAGAAACATGGTTAACAGAAGACACAAGTGCTACAGTTCTTAATGAAACAGCACCCCCTCATTTTAGTTTTATGGATAAATGTCGAAAAGGGAGGAAAGGGGGAGGAGAAGCTGCCTTATTTAAAGATTCATTCCAGTGTAAAGAGATTTCATTTGCTGATTTTACTTCTTTTGAATATCTTAGTTTTATTTTAAGGGGCATTCCTAAAATCCTATTTCTAATCATCTACAGACGTCCAGGACACTGTGTAAATTTTACTGATGAATTTTCTGAATTATTGTCGGTTATCTCTACTGATTTTAACCATTTCATCTTAACTGGGGATTTTAACATTCACATAGATAACATGACGGATGGTAATGTCAAGGAATTTTCTTCCGTATTGGATGTTTGGTTTGTGGCAACATGTAAAAGAACCGACCCACATTCGAGGTCACATTCTGGACCTGGTTATTTCAGGGTGTGGAAATTTCTTCTGTTACGGTCACTGACTCGACCTTGTCTGACCATTTTTGTATTTTGTTTGATTTACTGATCACTCAGAATGTTCAACCAACCTGCTCCTCGGTTAGGAAGAGGAACATTAATGAAAGAACAAGTGCTAAGTTTGTGGAGGCCATAGCTATGTTACCAACAACCAGAGCAGAGTCAGTTGATGGACTCCTGGATCATTTCAATCTGAAAGTCTTGAATGTAATGGATGCTGTGTCACAATGCAGTGGAGGTGCAGACCCAAATGCAGACAGAGGTCTAGAGCTGAGGGAAAAAGGTTTATTTGATGACAACAATAGTTTAGATTAATGGCAAGCAGGCAGACAGCTGAATCCTCGGTTTGAAGGGGCTGAGTGGTGCAGGCGAGGCTCTGGATTTGACAGGTTTACACAGGATTCACTGGAAGACAAAACGGATTTACACCAGGAAACAATGGCTTGACAGAATCTCTCAAAAATACAAATAACCAGATACCAAGTGAGGTTGGTACAACGCTCTGGCATCGAGTGAAAGAGGGATGTGGTCTAAATACTCTGGCAGATGAGTAGATGACTGGTAGCCATGATGAGTAGATGGGTGGCAGCTGTGATGATTAGATGAGAAGCAGCTGCACCATAGGAATCTGTTTGAAGAAACAATCATGCCCACAAATACACATAGGGACAGAACAACAAAAGAGCAAAAACTAGAGTCCGGTGTCCATGACATGCTGTTGCACCGATAAGAATCAAGAGCACTTTGAGCAAACAGAAAACACCATGGAGAAACACCACTGTGGTTACCAGCCTAAAAAGAGAATGCAGAAAAACTGAGCGGAAATGGCGGAAAAATAAACTTCAAATTCACTATGAGCTGTACAAACAAAGCCTGCGTAACTATAACAATGAGCTGTGAAGGCCAGAGAGCTGCATTTATCTGAAATGATTAACAGGAACGTCAACAATTCTCACATTCTGTTTGCTATGATTGAAAAACTTACTAATCCTCCTAAACAGATAAGCCCTGAGCTCCTTTCCACTGAGAAATGCAACCAATTTGCAAACTTTTTTAGCCAAAAAATTAAAACAATTAGGCAAAATATTAATTCCACACAGTCAAACAAGAAAATTAGTCTGCGTCTAAAACCCGGAAAAAATTCTGATGTTATGTCGCAATTTAAAATAGTGAATTTAAAAATCCTACAAGAAACAGTTTGGCATCTGAAATCAACAACATGAACTCTGGACATGATACCATCCGACTTTTTAAAACCAGTTTTTACCTCAGTAGAAAGTGGTCTCCTACTGATAGTTAACAGCTCACTGGCATCAGGCATCTTTCCCAAGTCACTAAAGATAGCTGCTATTAAGCCTCCTAAAGAAAAGGACTCTAGACGCCTCTATAATGAACAACTATAGACCGTCTCTAACCTCTTTTATTTCCAAGATTATTGAGAAAGTTGTATTTCACCAGCTTCATGACTTTTTAAATGAAAGTGGAAATCTTGATAAATTTCAGTCCGGCTTCCGACCTCATCACAGCACTGAAACAGCTCTGGTCAAAGTGTTAAATGGCATTAGGTTGTCAAGTATCAGTCCTGGTTCTGGTCTAGTACTAGTCCTGGTTCTGATCTAGTATCAGTCCTGGTTCTGGTCAAATATCAGTCCTGGTTCTGGTCTAGTATCAGTCCTGGTTTTTGGTCTAGTATCAGTCCTGGTTCTGTTGGATCTCAGTGCTGCGTTTGATACTGTAGATCACAGAATCCTGTTTTCAGGCTGAAAACTGGGTTGGACTTTCTGGAGCGGTTCTTAACTGGTTCAGGTCCTATTTAGAAGGCCGGAGTTATTTAGTTACGATCGGCAGCTATGAATCCGAGCGAGTGGCCATGACTTGTGGAGTCCCCCAGGGGTCAGTCCTTGGACCTCTTCTGTTCAACTTGTATATGCTCCCTTTGGGTAAAATATTACAGAACTATAGCATTAGTTATCAAAGTTATGCAGATGATACACAACTTTATGTGTCTCTGTCACCAGATGACTGCAGTCCAATAGACTTATTGTGTCAGTGTCTGGAGCAAATAAACACCTGGATGAAGGAGAATTTTCTACAATTAAATGAAGACAAAACTGAGATTATTCTGTTTAGCAAAGAGAAGAGGGTCAGCATTGGTAAACACCTGGAGACTCGGGCTCTTAAAATCACTGACCAAGTTCATAACCTGGGAGTGTTGATAGACTCAGATCTGACTTTCAGCAGCCACATCAAAGCTTCACTAAGAAGCTTTTTACCAGCTCAGAAACATCAACAGAATTAAAAGTTTAGTCTCCCAGTAAGACCAAGAGAAACTCATCCATGCATTCATCTCCAGTAGGCTGGATTACTGTAATGGTCTTTTAACAGGACTTCCTAAAAAGAGCATTAAACATCTGCAGCTCATCCAGATGCTGCTGCTAGAGTTTTAACCAGGACTAAGAGATCTGAACACATCACACCAGTTTTGAAATCTTTATACTGGTTTCCTGTCAGTCACAGAATAGATTTTAAACCCTTCTGAATGTTTACTAATCCCAGAACGGTTTAGGCCCAGAATACATCTGTGATATGTTCAGAGAATATAAACCTAGCAGAGCTCTTAGATCCAAAGACTCTGGTCAACTAGTCCAGACCAGAGTCCAGACCAGAGTCCAGACTAAACATGGAGAAGCAGCATTTAGCTGTTATGCTGCAAACAAGTGGAACAAACTGCCAGTGGAGATTAAACTTTCACTAAATGTAGACATTTTTAAATCCAGGTTAAAAACATTTATTTTCTCATGTCTATGCATGAAATCTGCACGTTAACTTTTTTAACTTATCTTGCTTTTAATCATTTCTCCACACTGAAATTTTATTTCTTGCATTTTATCTGTTTTATTTCATTAATTGCATTTCTTTTCATTTTTTTTTATTTTTTATTATTATTATTGATTTCTGCACCCTGCTGAAATATTTTATGTAAAGCACTTTGAATTGTCTTGTACATGAAATGTACTATAGAAATAAATTTGCCTTGCCTTGCCTCATTATCCTCCTCATCATCATCATCCTCATCATCACCCTCATCCTCCTCCTCATCGTCATCATCCTCCTCATTATCCTCCTCCTCATCACCCTCATCCTCATCATCCTGCTCATCCTCATTATCCTCCTCCTCATCATCATCCTCATCATCCTCCTCATCACCCTAATCCTCATCATCATCATCCTCCTCCTCATCATCCTCATCATCCTGCTCATCCTCATTATCCTCCTCATCATCATCGTCATCCTCCTCATAAACCTCCCTATCCTCATCATCATCCTCATCATTATCATCGTTATCATCCTCATCACCATCCTTATCCTCATCCTCATCCTCCTCATAATCATCATCAGGTCGGCTAATATTTCATCGTTATCCTCCTCCTCCTCATCATCCTCCTTATCCTCATCATCATCCTCATCATTATCATCGTCATCATCCGCCTCCTCATAATCATCATCATCATCATCGTTATCCTCCTCCTCCTGCCCCTCACGTCATTATCCTCCTCCTCAAAATCATCATCATCATCATCGTTATCCTCCTCCTCCTGCCCCTCACGTCATTATCCTCCTCCTCATAATCATCATCATCATCATCGTTATCATCCTCCTCCTCCTCACCATCATCATCGTTATCATCCTCCTCATCATCATCATCAACATCGTTATCATCCTCCTCATCATCATCATCAACATCATCCTTATCCCCATCATCGTCCTCATCATTATCATCATCATCAGCATCATCATCCTTATCCTCCTCCTCCTCATCATCATCATCATCAGGTCTGCTAATATTTACATTTTGCTCTGTTATTATTATTAAAGCTCAGATTTATTTAGTCCCAAGCTCGAAGTCTATAAAACTCTGTTGTTCTTAATAATGGCCGTCGGCCATCTTTTCTCCCTCTCTCTCTGAACTTTCCTCTCGTTATCATTTTCTTCTCTGTTTCTGACCATCTCTCCTCCTTTTCTCTCCTTCCTGACCTTTACCTTTATTTACCACCCAACACCTCCTCTCATCTCCGTCTTCTTCTTCCCTCTCCCCCTCCTGCAGGTGGTTGATGGAGAGGATTTCGGATGTCAGCCGGGACGGTGGTCATCGCAGGAGGAATTCTGGCCACGGTCATCTTGCTAACCATCGTTGCTGTTCTGTGTTTATGTAGGCTGCAGGTATGGCCGCCTTCCTCTCACCTCCACCTGTTGCTTCACGATGGACTAGATGTGCTTCTGATATTTTCACCTTTTTAAAGTAACAGCGTGAATCATTTCTCTAGTAGCCACTAATGGGAGTATGAAACTAAGAAATATTCTCATGACAAGATGAAACAGACGATGTATTTATGTGTTTTTATTTAATGACTCTTTGGTTCTGAAAAAGCTGCAGAGAACTTTGGAACCAGTTGCAGTAAACTCTGGTGGTGCGTTACCATGGAAACCCTGAAGCTTTAGGCTGCATGAACCAAGTTGTTTATAATTAAAGTCTTGTGAGCAGGGCTTGAAAGGGAAAGTTAAAACATGACTAGAGTGAAGGCGGGAAACAGTCACCTGACTCCAGGTAGCCAATCATATGCAACCTATTTTTTTCTAATCAGTGACTTTAAAATAATAAAAAAAAATCTTTCTTCGTCATGTCACTGGTTGATAATGTAGTTAGGGTGAGGAAGACATCACGGTTGGGTGTTTTTTACGTTGCCATGGTGACGCATTACCAGCCTGACAGTCGAGCACATCCCACAGCGAAGCTTTCGAGTATCTAGTGTGTGGGAACCAGAGCTGCTCCTGAACAGGCATCAGGTGAAAGGTTCAGAGTGATGGGACCCCTGGGAGACCCCCTGGGAGACCCCCGGCGGCCCCACAGGCTAACAGCTGGGTGTCATGTGACAGTTACCTGTTTGAGCCTCCGTCTCTGACCCGTGCTTCTTCTTCTTCTTGTGTCTGACGCTGCAGTATTACTGCTGTAAACGCGAGGAGTCTGAGAAGGGGGAAGAGGAGGAACCCGAGCTTGCCACCATGTCGCCCTCGCGGCCCTTGGCTCTGTGTGCTCCTCCCACCCCCCCGACCCCAGAGCACTACAGCGACGAGCCTGAAACCTACCCCCCCACCTTCCTCACCGAGGCCAACGGGCCCGCCAGCTACTCCCCGCCGCCGCCTCGCCGGTGCCATCGAGCGCACGCCTTCTGCCCGTCCTGCGCCCGCTGCTCGCTGCCCTTCTACCTGCAGCACCCGGAGAGGCTGTGCAACGGCGGCCGCAGGATCAGCTACAGGACGGTCCAGCAGCAGGACCTGGAGCTGCCCGTGGACCTGGCCAGCTTCTACGAGAAGCTGATCCGCTCCTACACCATGAAGGAGGTGGTGAGCCACAGCATCAGCACCGACGTGTAGCTGCATCCTCAGGAAACAGCTGATTACATTTCCATCCAGAAACGTGTCCATCAGACCTGAACTGCCCGTTTCTGACCCAGTTTCCACCCAAATAATACCCCAGGTACTTCGATAGGTGGCTAATCAATTTAATATGTGTCAGAATAGAAATAGTGAGATGTTGTCAGTATTCAACACACCTTTAGTGAGATGCTGGATTTTATTCCTGAGTTTAGTCTCCATGGAAACCCATTCCCACCACTTAGAAATTAGAAATAATAGTTAGTGAGTTCATTTTTCTTTTAATCACATAATACATTTTTTTTTATCTCAAAATTAGAACTTTAGCTTTGTCTGTATTTCTCATAGAGGCAAGTGGGCTTCCATAGATCTCTCTCAGTCCAGTGCTGAACAAACTTCTTGTTTCCATGACAACGATGAAGAAATGAGACATGTTTTTCCTGAAGTTTCTCTCCAGAAATGGGACCTTTGGAGAACTGAGATGGTTCTCTCGTTCTCGTGCCAGCACGACTGACTTTCTGGAATCTCTTTTGTGAGTTGAGGAAGGAAATTCGTAGGACAACAACGACCTGAGGCCAGCCCAGCTCCCACACTCCTCCTCACACAGTCCCACTCCCGCACATTTCCACAGAGAAACGCTGTTCACATTTATTTGCAGATGTTAGTATTTCCTGAATCACGACATCATCATGTCACCTCCACTGAGGATTCCCGCTCACCTTCCATCTCACACCTGAAGGAGGAATTCCAAGAGATTTTACCCAGAATTTACTCAGAATCTCAGACTGAAACCAACCTCCATCCTGTTCATCATCAGTTTATTGATAAAAATTAGGGCTGTCAAATGATTAAAATTTTTAATCAGATTAATCAAGATTAATTGTGACTGTCTGAAATCTGCCTGTTTTCACTGCATCGCATCAGCAGAATGAGCCGACGCTACAAATATTTGCTGTTAACTGACCTTCTCTTTGGTAAACATCAGATGTCCAAGGGTCAGTAAATGCAGCATGTAACGTAACTTCTATATGTTGTTCTAAAACATCTCTACCATGTTCTAGATCAGTGGTTCCCAACTTATTTTCCTTGGGGACCCCCTTCATACAAGAAGCCATGAAGCCCTGCCCCACCCACGGCTGAAACCATGCCTGGTTTATGCTTTTAAAAGTGAGATTCTCACCATAAATACTGTATGTTGGCAGAGTCCTGTCCTTCCATAAAGCCAATGTTAAATTAAAAACATATAGCCTTTTGATTCATTTATTTTCTTAAAATAGGGATAATGTGTGGACATTAATCACAATGGCTCTGAAATTTCAACGCCTCTAGGACCCCCTGTACTCTTTAGGGGACCCCCTTGGGGGTTCCCGGACCCCAGGTTGGGAACCACTGTTCTAGATCATAATTCAGAATTCATGTATCAGACCAGCCGTCTCCATGGTGATCATTTCTGTCCAAAAAGCAGCAGATGTGACGACTGAAGTTAAACAGCCGACATTGATGAAGAAACTCTGATAAAACTGATGATCTGGATAAAAACAGCTTTTTCTTTTTATCATTGAAGTGTGTTTGTGCAGCCATAATAAAAGTCCTACAGCAGCTTCACCCAAAGTAAACACCTGCTGATAAAACACATCATTGGCTGCTTGTTACTTTGGTTGTAATAATCAGTTCAATAAGTCAGAAAATCTAGACCTAAAAAAGGTCTCATCTGTGCCCCCCTTTTCCTGGTCAGTGCTCCTGGCCCCCCATCAGAACTTTTCTAGACCCGGCCCTGCATAACTTGAGCAGAAACCCTGTCTACCACCAGCAGCTACTGTTAGAGAAGGTCCTGCCAACAACAAGACTTTGGGGTAAATATGTGACGGTGTGAACCATGAACGCTAGTTTCCTCCTTCTCAGCTGATCCATAAACACACGCAGCAAGAGAGAAAAGCCGATCAGCTGATCACCGACAGCCGCCATGATTCACGGAGCAACATGAGAGGAGAGGGAGGAAGCAGCTGCTGCACAAACAGAGAGACCAGAGATCCTCTAGAGCAGCCATGATGGTGCAGAACGCAGGATGAGTTAAAAAAGAATAAAATACAGAAAAAGTTCAGGTGTGGTTCATCTTTTCCATCTCTCCACGTCCTGCCGTCACAACGGAGAAATGACGGAGGTATGGGGCTTGTCATGCCACGCAATCATAAAAATTTTAACACGATTAATTACATAAATTATTTACTGCCATTAACACGTTATTTTTGACAGCCCCTAAAAAATGTTTATTTACACCCAATGTTGAGTTAGAACCTGCCAGATATCTGAACTTCAAGGGTCAGGTGGAAGTACGAAGAGGCGGGGCTTACACGTTTTAAACCTGCAGTTTCTCCTGAGCAAAATAGTGACAGCGTTTAGTTTGGACATATTTTTTTTCCTCTACAAATAAGGATGAACAATGTTGTTAAAAGCTAAAAAAACTCCGCCAAGGCTGTCCTCTATCACTGATTCTGTTCATAACCTTTACGGACAGAATTTCTAGGTGCAGCCGAGGTGTTGAGGGGATCCGGTTCGGTGGCCTCAGGATCGGGTCTCTGCTCTTTGCAGATGATGTGGTTCTGTTGGCTTCATTGGGCCGTGATCTTCAGCTCTCACTGGAGCGATTCGCAGCCGAGTGTGAAGCGGCTGGGACGAGAATCAGCACCTCCAAGTCCGAGATCATGGTCCTCAGCTGGTAGAGGGTGGAGTGTTTTCTCCGAGTCTGGAATGAGGTCCTGCCCCAAGTTGAGGAGTTCACGTATATCGGGGTCTTGTTCACGAGTGAGGGAAGGATGGAGCAGGAGATCGACAGGCGGATCGGTGCAGCGAAGAAGAAGGAGCTGAGCCAAAAGGCAAAGCTCTCGATTTACTGGTCGATCTACGTTCCTACCCTCACCTATTGTCATGAGCTGTGGGTAATGACCGAAAGAACGAGATCTCGAATACAAGCGGCCGAAATGAGTTTCCTCCGCAGGGTGGCCGGGCTCTCCCTTAGAGATAGGGTGAGAAGCTCGGTCATCCGGTAGGGGCTCAGAGTAGAGTCGCTGCTCCTCCACATCGAGAGGAGCCAGATGAGGTGGCTTGGGCATCTGGTTAGGATGCCTCCTGGACGCCTCCCTGGTGAGGTGTTCCGGGCACGTCCCACCGGAAAGAGGCCCCGGGGAAGACCCAGGACACGCTGGACGGACTACATCTCTCGGCTGGCCTGGGAACACCTCGGGATTCCTCCGGATGAGCTGGTGAATGTGGCCGGGGAGAGGGAAGTCTGGGTTTCCCTGCTTAAGCAGCTGCCCCCATGACCCGCCTCCGGATAAGCAGAAGAAAATGGATGGATGGATGGATGAAATGTTGTTAAAAAGAATGTAAAAAAATTAATAAAGAAAATACAAATTACACAACAAATTATTAGCCTATTAGAAGTGAAAATTCCGTCTGAAATCTGACGAATAAATTGAAATTATTTTATGAATAACTGCAGAAATGAGTTCATTCATTAGTGTAAGAAAGGACTGAAAGCTGATTCAGTCTAAATATTCCATTTTAAAGTTTGAAATCAGCTTCACATTTTCTAAATAAAGATTGGTTTCCCACGGATATAAAAACGTGCTAACGTTGAATATCCATCTTCATTTCTGAGCTCATGTGAGTTTGTAGAAATTAAATGAAGCTGGTAAATCTGAGTTTGATGGAAGTTCATCACATTCTAGTCCATTATGTAGGTGATGGATTAGATGTAAGCTGACGTGAACGTGGGATGAACTGATGCTCCTGAACGCAGCAGGAAGCTGACAGGACGTGGGATGAACTGATGCTCCTGAACGCAACAGGAAGCTGACGTGAACGTGGGATGAACTGATGCTCCTGAACGCAGCAGGAAGCTGACGTGAACGTGGGATGAACTGATGCTCCTGAACGCAGCAGGAAGCTGACGTGAACGTGGGATGAACTGATGCTCCTGAACGCAGCAGGAAGCTGACGTGAACGTGGGATGAACTGATGCTCCTGAACGCAGCAGGAAGCTGACGTGAACGTGGGATGAACTGATGCTCCTGAACGCAGCAGGAAGCTGACGTGAACGTGGGATGATCTGATGCTCCTGAACGCAGCAGGAAGCTGACGTGAACGTGGGATGATCTGATGCTCCTGAACGCAGCAGAAAGCTGACGTGAACGTGGGATGAACTGATGCTCCTGAACGCAGCAGAAAGCTGACGTGAACGTGG
The DNA here is from genome assembly GCF_017639745.1 of Melanotaenia boesemani. Lineage (NCBI taxonomy): Eukaryota > Metazoa > Chordata > Actinopteri > Atheriniformes > Melanotaeniidae > Melanotaenia > Melanotaenia boesemani. The sequence continues at coordinate 1,176,852 of NC_055692.1, forward strand.
GATGAAATGATGCTCCTGAAAGCAGCAGGAAGTTGACGTGAACGTGGGATGAACTGATGCTCCTGAACGCAGCAGGAAGCTGACGTGAACGTGGGATGATCTGATGCTCCTGAACGCAGCAGGAAGCTGACGTGAACGTGGGATGAACTGATGCTCCTGAACGGAGCAGGAAGCTGACGTGAACGTGGGATGAACTGATGCTCCTGAACGCAGCAGGAAGCTGACGTGAACGTGGGATGAACTGATGCTCCTGAACGCAACAGGAAGCTGACGTGAACGTGGGATGAACTGATGCTCCTGAACGCAGCAGGAAGCTGACGTGAACGTGGGATGAACTGATGCTCCTGAACGCAGCAGGAAGCTGACGTGAACGTGGGATGAACTGATGCTCCTGAACGCAGCAGGAAGCTGACGTGAACGTGGGATGATCTGATGCTCCTGAACGCAGCAGAAAGCTGACGTGAACGTGGGATGAACTGATGCTCCTGAACGCAGCAGGAAGCTGACGTGAACGTGGGATGAACTGATGCTCCTGAACGCAGCAGGAAGCTGACGTGAACGTGGGATGAACTGATGCTCCTGAACGCAGCAGGAAGCTGACGTGAACGTGGGATGAACTGATGCTCCTGAACGCAGCAGGAAGCTGACGTGAACGTGGGATGAACTGATGCTCCTGAACGCAACAGGAAGCTGACGTGAACGTGGGATGAACTGATGCTCCTGAACGCAGCAGGAAGCTGACGTGAACGTGGGATGAACTGATGCTCCTGAACGCAGCAGGAAGCTGACGTGAACGTGGGATGAACTGATGCTCCTGAACGCAGCAGGAAGCTGACGTGAACGTGGGATGAACTGATGCTCCTGAACGCAGCAGGAAGCTGACGTGAACGTGGGATGAACTGATGCTCCTGAACGCAGCAGGAAGCTGACGTGAACGTGGGATGAACTGATACTCCTGAACGCAGCAGGAAGCTGACGTGAACGTGGGATGCTCTGATGCTCCTGAACGCAGCAGGAAGCTGACGTGAACGTGGGATGATCTGATGCTCCTGAACGCAGCAGAAAGCTGACGTGAACGTGGGATGAACGGATACTCCTGAACGCAGCAGAAAGCTGACGTGAACGTGGGATGAAATGATGCTCCTGAAAGCAGCAGGAAGTTGACGTGAACGTGGGATGAACTGATGCTCCTGAACGCAGCAGGAGGCTGACGTGAACGTGGGATGATCTGATGCTCCTGAACGCAGCAGGAAGCTGACGTGAACGTGGGATGAACTGATGCTCCTGAACGGAGCAGGAAGCTGACGTGAACGTGGGATGAACTGATGCTCCTGAACGCAGCAGGAAGCTCACGTGAACGTGGGATGATCTGATGTTCCTGAACGCAGCAGGAAGCTGACGTGAACGTGGGATGAACTGATGCTCCTGAACGCAGCAGGAAGCTGACGTGAACGTGGGATGAACTGATGCTCCTGAACGCAGCAGGAAGCTGACGTGAACGTGGGATGAACTGATGCTCCTGAACGCAGCAGGAAGCTGACGTGAACGTGGGATGATCTGATGCTCCTGAACGCAGCAGGAAGCTGACGTGAACGTGGGATGAACTGATGCTCCTGAACGGAGCAGGAAGCTGACGTGAACGTGGGATGAACTGATGCTCCTGAACGCAGCAGGAAGCTGACGTGAACGTGGGATGAAATGATGCTCCTGAACGCAGCAGAAAGCTGACGTGAACGTGGGATGAAATGATGCTCCTGAAAGCAGCAGGAAGTTGACGTGAACGTGGGATGAACTGATGCTCCTGAACGCAGCAGGAAGCTGACGTGAACGTGGGATGAACTGATGCTCCTGAACGCAGCAGAAAGCTGACGTGAACGTGGGATGAAATGATGCTCCTGAAAGCAGCAGGAAGTTGACGTGAACGTGGGATGAACTGATGCTCCTGAACGCAGCAGGAAGCTGACGTGAACGTGGGATGATCTGATGCTCCTGAACGCAGCAGGAAGCTGACGTGAACGTGGGATGAACTGATGCTCCTGAACGGAGCAGGAAGCTGACGTGAACGTGGGATGAACTGATGCTCCTGAACGCAGCAGGAAGCTGACGTGAACGTGGGATGAACTGATGCTCCTGAACGCAGCAGGAAGCTGAGGTGAACGTGAATGTGGGATGATCTGATGCTCCTGAACGCAGCAGGAAGCTGACGTGAACGTGGGATGATCTGATGCTCCTGAACGCAGCAGGAAGCTGACGTGAACGTGGGATGAACTGATGCTCCTGAACGCAGCAGGAAGCTGACGTGAACGTGGGATGAACTGATGCTCCTGAACGCAGCAGGAAGCTGACGTGAACGTGGGATGAACTGATGCTCCTGAACGCAGCAGGAAGCTGACGTGAACGTGGGATGATCTGATGCTCCTGAACGCAGCAGGAAGCTGACGTGAACAGGGTTTCAGCTAAAATAAATTCAGACCACTGACCTCTCTGTTATGGAACAGCAGCTGCCTGGATAATAACCAGGAATTGGAGAGCAGTCACATGACAATGACATTAATTATAAATCCTTCATCATCATTATCATTCTACCAGTCAAACTGGATTTTGTGTCTAGACACTAAAACTTTGACTGAAGGTGGATAATTGCTGAAATGAGACCAGAACATGATTTCCTGACAATTATTATGTTTTGTTGTTATTTCTTATTTTTTCTAAATAACTTGTTGTTGTTCATCGTGACTGAGAGACAGAAGAAGATAAAAAATCTAAACAAGAGAAACTCTGGAACATTTTGGTTTGTATGAAAATGGACAATGAAAGTGTTTAATTCTCATTTTTTATTTATTTGTCATTTGAATTATTGATCAACAAAACAAATTAAAGTACAAAGTAAAGACAGTACTTTCAAGTACTACTAAGCGCCCCAAAAAGTCAGAGTTTATACAGTAAATGGCCTCTAATCTGTTGCTAATAGAAGTGAACATGGTCCTTTAGTAAAACTGAGTCCAGGATGAAGAAATGACCGACTTTCATCGGTTAACATCAGTGACGACTGGCTGTAAATCACTTTCATCTTAACTCAGTTTAAACATTAAACTCTGCACCGTTTACAAGCTAACATGTTAACATAGCTTAGCTTTCTGTAAAAAGAGCCATGATATGACTCACTACCGCCCACTTTTCACATTTTTCTGCTTTGATTCCTAAATTTGGATATCTGGTTCACATAAATGCATATTTCCTCCAGAAAACAACTTCTTGTATGTGATTGAGGTAACTTTTTACCATGTAGCGGTAAACATTAGAACCTTGAAGGAACAGAAAAGATGAAACTTCCTGCTGAAACCGTTTGATCAGTTTAAACTTAAAAACTGGGTTTATTTTAAGCTGGATGTCGGCGACCTGCTGCAGACAGAAAACACCTGTCCTGCCACCTCCAGCTTGTCTTTTACATTTCACTCTTCCTCAGTATCAAGTTTTCATTTCATTCCACCGTTTCCTCTCTGCTTCTGTGACTGATGAAGGTCACAGCTGAAGGATTGAACCCTCTCATCTGTCGCTGCTGCTCTTTAACCTCTTCCTACTGTAGCTGCTCTGTTATCATTTACTCTGTTAATAAAATGATGCAAAACTGAATGAGACTATTTCTTTTGTCAGTTTTGAGCCTCACTAGTAACTATATATATCTTTCTCTGCTCAAATATTGATCTTGTTTAGGCTAACGATGCAGCTAATGTTATCTTTATAAAGTTAGCATATATATTTTTTTTTAGCTGAAATCGCTCTCCACTGGCTTCCAGTTGCAGCGCATCAGATTCAAAGCTCTGCTTCTGGCTTACAAAACAATAACCCAAACGGCTCCGGTCTACCTCCACTCCTTAATCCAGAGCTACACTCCCTCTCCACAGTTACGCTCTGCCAGTGAAAGACGCCTAGTGCTCCCACCACAAGGTGCCTCCAGCACTACATGACAGCACCTGGTCCACCTGGTCCACCTGGTCCACCTGGAGTCCAGCAGTCTGACGACCACTTAATGACGACGTCCCATCTTGTTTAAATTCTTGCTTGTGTTGTTTTTCCTCACAAATGTAAGTCGCTTTGGATAAAAACGTCTGCTAAATGACTGTAGAATAGAATAGAATAGAATAGCTGCTAAACGTATCTAGTCATGTTAATATAGTAAGTAAGTAAGTAAGTAAAGTTTATTTCTATAGCACCTTTCACAGACAATGAACATCACAAGGTGCTTTACATCAATACAAATAAATTAAACACAACAAGTAATAAAATACAAATAAAATACGTTAAAATAAAAGCAAAATACATTAAGATCTGAAAGACATAATAAGCATAACACAGCCCTCGCACGTCAATTATTAAAAGCCTGAGAAAACAGGTGAGTTTTAAGTTTACTCTTAAAAACATCTATAGAGTCGAGGGAACGCAGGGATGGCGGGAGGTCATTCCATAGCCTCGGCGCAAAGGCCTGGAAGGAGCGGTCACCCCGGGACTTATAATGAGTACGAGGGATCATTAGAAGATTTTGGTCCGAAGACCTCAACTTCCGAGAGGGAGTGTAGGGACAAAATAAGTCTCTAATATAGGAAGGAGCCTGGCCATGTAGGGCTCTAAAAGTCAGCACCATGATTTTAAAAGCAAAACGAACGGAGACTGGAAGCCAGTGAAGAGACTTTAAAATTGGCGTAATATGTGCCCATCTGTTCGTGCGAGTCAGGAGCCTGGCTGCAGAATTTTGGACGTGCTGCAGACGGGACAATTCCTTTTTATTTAGACAAGTAAATAGGCTGTTGCAGTAGTCCAAACGAGACGATACAAATGCATGAATTACCAATTCAAGGTCCTTATTTGAAACAACAGTTCTCAGTTTAGAGATATTCCTTAGCTGATGGAAACAGTTCCTAGTTAGCTGCTTAGAGTGGTGTTCTAAGGACATATCTTTGTCAAAGATGACACCGAGGTTTCTAAGGTGTGATTTAGATGACTCATTCAAAACACCCAGGTACTGTTTAATACATGGGCTGGCATCATCAGGGGCGATCACCAGCACCTCAGTTTTGTCTGAGTTTAACTGCAGTGAATTAGCACCCAACCATTGTTTAATTTGCTTTAGGCAGCTCATTAGGGAGTCCAATTTATGGATCTCAGAAGTCTTAAAAGAACAGTACAGCTGAATGTCATCAGCATAAATGTGGTAAGAAACATCATCAAAGTCCTTGATTATCTTTCCCAGTGGAAGAACATACAATAAAAACAATAAAGGACCTAACACAGAACCCTGAGGTACTCCACACCGCAAATCAGCTGAGTCAGACAGGATCTGGTTAGCTGATACACAAAAACTCCTACCTGACAAATACGAAGTGAACCATGATAAAACGGGGCCTGACATTCCTATTTGATCGCGCAATCTGGTTAGCAAGCTGTCATGATCAACAGTGTCAAATGCCGAGGAGAGATCCAACAGGACTAAAACAGTACATTTCCCATAGTCCGCAGACATCAAAATGTCACTGGACACTTTGAGCAAAGCAGTTTCTGTTGAGTGATCCCTACTGAAACCGGACTGAAAAGGATCAAAGATGTTAAAATTCTCTAAAAAGGAAATCAATTGTTCCGAAACAACTTTCTCCAAAACTTTGAACAGGAAGGGTAGCTTCGATATGGGCCTGAAACTATTTGGTTTGTTTGGATCCATGTTAGATTTTTTAAGAAGAGGTTCCACAAAAGCATGTTTAAAAGAACTGGGGAAAACGCCAGAAGACAGTGAGGTGTTAACCAGATTGGTAACCCAGGGTCCGATGACATCTAACACTTTTAAAAGGAGTTTACAAGGGAGTGCATCAGAAGGGCAAGATGAGGGCTTCATTTTAGTTACTAAGTCTGAGATATACGATATAGCAGCTAATTTTACCTGGTGTGGGCTAAATTTATCATGTTATGACTAAGACGAGTAGAATTTGGGCTTTTTGTTGGTTAAGCTGCTTACAGCAACAAGGTGATTTCTTTAAGCGCTGGTAGCTGGAAACTTTGCAAATCTCAGCATGGAGGCAGAAACTGGACATGGGAGGACAAAAGAAGAACAGTTAGGACTAAAAACTATCTACAGCAGAGAAACGGGATCTGAAATCCAGCAAAGACCTGAACCAGGACCGGAGAGATGCATCTGGTCCTTCTACTGTTGGCCGAAGTCTCATCAGAAATGGTCTCCATGGAAACGTGGCTGTCAAGAAGCCGTTCTTAAGGAAGGAAAACAGGGAGAAAAGGTTGAGGTAGGTCACATGACAAGAACTGGTCTCTAGATCAGTGGAAACAGGTCTGATAGAAGGACGGATCCTCCCCAGAACCTGGACCTCAACATTACTGAGGCAGTGTGGGATCATCTGGACAGAGAAGGGAACAAAAGGCAAAACATCCAAAGAAGAGTTTTGGAAGCTTCAAGGATCCTGGAGAACTGTTCCTGAAGACTTCTGAAAGACATGACATTAAGCTAAGAGGGTTCACACCCGTGGATGGACGTGTGGATCGACCTGAGCTGCATATAAAAATGAACTAATAAAAGTAACAGAAGGAAATCTGTTCATTTGAACTTTTATTTAATTGAAATACACATCAGTACCTTTAGTTTTTCAGTTTACTATCAACAGTACACAAGTTTCATACTTCAGTTTTGTACAAAGAGGTATCGTTTATATAAAAACACAGTACAAAACAGTTTAAAATGAGACATACAAGAACACATCTGAGAACACTTCAGCCATAATTCAAGTGTCAGGAATCTTTCTGTCTGTTCGTATCAACTCTTTCCTCATGCGTCACTCACAGACCAGAACTGGCATCAGTCCACCCACTAAGCAACCGTCAGCTGGCGTCGGGCCATTCGATGAGTATCAGCTGACATTTGGTCCGTTATGCAAAATGAAAATGTGCTATGACTAATAAATACGCTCCATGGCACCAAACAGCAGGGGGATGGAAATGTTCAGTTCGTGTTGGGCCATGCCAGACACTAAAACTAAAGCACAAATTAAATAATGTTTCAATAACAGAATCTGTATTAAATTTTCTCGTCATGCAGTATAATCAGCTGAGAAATAATTTAACAGATCTGTAAAACCGTGGCGGGGAGGACTGCCTTCCACTGATAACGACTTTAGGGTTTACAGCTGAGATATGACATGAGAAATGATGATGAGGTGGAATATTAACCGTCTACAGATACACCCATCTGGTCTGAGAGGTTCTGCTTCTTAAAACCAGGTGTGACAGTTACCTTCCTCTCAGTTTTCACAGTACCTGCAGTACAGGTAAAAATCCCTGCTGGGTTTCCTGGTTCTGGTGTTGGAGTCGGGGTGGAGAGAGGCAGCAGCGGCATCCTGAACTAGGAGACCGGAGGGCGGACGGCCCGGCAGGAGTGGCAGCAGGCCTTGCTGTAGTACCAGTGGCTGCACAGGTTTACCTTCAGAGCCAGCAGGCAGTTAGTGGAGGGCCGATCCTGGCAGTTCTCATCTGGAACAAGAAAAACATTTCAATCTAAAAAAGGTCCAGAGTTATCTGACTGTTAGGAGTATGCAGGTTTTATAAGCCCTTCTCAGCTAACTCTGAAGTGGGCCCCCCAGGGATCGATTTCTGCCCACATAATTTACTATTTACATGCTACTGCTGGGACAAATCATAAGAGTTCATGGCAGCAAAATTTATTTCCATTTGCATTTTTATTAACTTCTTTACTTTTGACATGTTTCTGATCCCCAAACTTTGGGTCATTTGCAGGTTTAAATGCGAATATGTCAGATCTTATCTTCAAAAACTGGTATCAGACTTTTGCACATCACTGTTTAATTTTCCTTATAGACAATACTGAAAAAAGCGCTGAGCCCCCCTTCAGTTGGTGATATATTACCAAATAAACATGAAGCAGGAGAAGCAAGTTATTAAGATGTACTTATTATGCCAAGATGCATCTTTCAAGTCCTGGTTCAGGTCTTTGCTGGATTTGTTCCTATTTAGAAAGGTAGATAAATAGATAGATAAAACTTTATTAATCCCCCACAGGAGAAATTCCGGAGTCCAGCAGCAAACACATTCACATAACCAATTACACACATAAATAAGACTTGGATAAAAGTAAAAGTGCACAGATAAAACTTAGTTCACATCTGTTGAACAGCCTAATAGCTGAAGGGATGAATGACAGCAGGAGGAGCCTGTTGCTATGGTTACTCCTGCCATTCTACCGTGCAGTGGATGTTTGGAGTTGCTCAGGACGCCTCATCCTCCTCTCCAGCACAGCTCCCACAGAGTCCACCATCCTCCCCATCACATCAGTCAGCCTGTCCAGCCGGTTACCAGCCTTGTGGTCATACTGCCGCCCCAACAGACAACCCCAAAGAAAACAGCACCCGCCACAACGGACTGACAAAAATGTGCATCATTTCACTGCTTACGTCAAAAGCCCTGAGCCTCCTGAGGAAAAACAGCCTGCTCTGTCCCTTCTTATGCACGGCGCATGCCTGTGCTGACCAGTCCAGCTTGTGATCGAGGTGTACACCCAGACACTTATAGGGCTGACCACCTCAATGTCCTCCCCGTTGATGGTGACAATGGGGAGGGCATTGAGGTGGTCAGCCCCTACAAGTATCTGGGTGTACACCTCGATTTCTTCAGGACACCACTTTCAGATCCTGTTCATTTTTGTGTTAAAGTGTAGAGACTTTATTTTGTTTTAAAATTTTTATTTTATATTTATTGCATGCTTAAACTTATAACTTATATTGTTTTTATGTCTGCACCAAGTACCGCAGCATTTTCCTAATGATGTGAACCTGTTCACTCATATGGCAATAAAAAACCTTTCTGATTCTGATTCTGATTCTGATTCTGATTTGCTGTAGATAGTTTTTAAGCCCTGCGTCTTCTTGTTTTGTCCTTCATGTGTTCAGTTTCTGCCTCCATGCAGAGTTTCCAGCTAACAGCTCTTTGGGAATCACCTTGTTGCTGCTAAAATCTTATTTTCTGTCTGACAAACTTGTCTGATTTCTGCTAATTTTTACAGATGAAAGTAAAGAAATAGGAACAAATGATGTGTCTTTGTGACAAAGAGCCTAAAGATCCAGTTTAACTTCAGTCTTGCTTAGTTGTCTGTTACATGTCGACAGAACTTTGGTTCATCCCTTGAATTAGGAGCCTCTTTTCTGCCTAATTGTAGACAGAAAAGAGGCCATAGTTAAGTGGCTTAACCAAGAAAAACATTTAAGTCATTATAGATGGACGGATCTATGGCTGATAGACGGACAGACGGACGCTGGCTGCTAAGTTAGCTTAGGAGCATTTTATTCTGTCTAAATGATGCATTGGTCAGAGTTCAGTAAAATGGTCTGTAGATAGATAGATAACCATATTACCAGTGTAGTAATGTGATGCTAGTGGTGCTATCACCGTATAACGCTGCGAGGTACAGAGAAGTGTCTCCGAAAACGTGTGTTCTGAACAGCACGTTAGCCGTATGTTTGTGGCGATTCCTGTACTGGAATAAAGTGATGTAGTACGTGTCAAGTTACTACACCATATAACTTTTTAGCTATTTTAGCCAAAATATGATAACCCTTAAAAAGATTATCAGCAGTGTCAGCTTCAACAAGATTAATTAATTAGCATAGAAATATAACTATGGTTACTGTTTTAGTCTAAACATATTAGCCTAAAATATAAAACTTTAGCATATAATGAAAATACTGCAATGAGCTGGTCGGACAACACGCAGGTATTCCAGCTTAACAGTCATTTATTTTAACACACAAAACCTCCCAGAGTCACGGATTCAACATGAAAGTCAACATGAAATTCAAACTACGAGCGAAACTTAACATGAACTTAACAATGGATAAAAGTAATTTGATAATATCACTTAAACTTAACTGAGACCTGTTGGTTTAAAACATGATTACCCATGAACCTGTGCGGCTATGTTAGCTCAGAACTACAATACCGTATGATGCACCTTCATTGTTAGACACATTTGTTTTGTGTCACGTCAACAGAAAATATTTAAACTGTATGCATGAAATTAGCTCACTTTTACAAAGTATATCATGGACTACACACACACTGGCCTCCACGAAGTTCTAAGTCGAGTTTTAAAACTGAGTTTTTCAGTCTTACTTTATCAATAATAATAATACATTTTATTTGTTGGCGCCTTTCTAGACACTCAAGGTCACCTTACAGGATAAAACACAAGAGTAAAACAAATCAATAAATACATTCATAAATTAACGTCCACACAAATTAATTATTGAACTTTGAAACCCAGAAACTCTCCTTCTACACTAATGTTAACACAAATAAGATGTGAGCTGTATTGTTTACCTGGAACAGATCATTTTTAAAGTTAAATGAGTCTAAGAACAGAAGGTTACATTAAACAAGCTATGTTAGCATAAACATGGAACTGTAATCTACTACATTAGTCTACACAGCATAAGCTGCTGGATTAGCTTCACCAGAGTTATTTTAACTGCAACATTAGCATAAACAAGATAACATGAGTAGCTTTGTTAGCATTAGTTGCTAAGTTAAACCAGAATAGAGTCAGCAACTATATTTGTCTTCACAAAGTGATGTCAGACACAATATTTTCCCCAAAGAAGTTCATTTTAAACCCAGCAAGCTAACGCTAGCTACTAAGTTAGCTTAGGAGCCTTTTATTCTGCCTAAATGATGCATTGGTCAGAGGTCAGTGAAATGGTCTGTTACCAGGACTGGAGTGAAAATGAGGGAAAAGGCAGGAAAACTCTGCTCCTGATCAAGATCATTTAAAAGATTACTACAAATTCAGAGATGAAAACATGAGGACTGGATAAGGAGTCTAGACCCGGACTCTAAAGAAAACAAAGGAAATGTTCACCCAGTCAAGCAGCTGTGGACAGAACTGGATATCACGTTAACTCTCTGGTGGAGCTGGTGGTTCAGTTACCTGGAGGTTCGGTTGGGCAGGGCTGCAGGGTGCAGGTCTGCTTGGCCACGGGTTTGGTGAGGGGGTCGCAGCCTCGGACCAGCTCCCTGTCCTGGTAACACTTGACGTCCCTCATCCTCACCCCCACACCACACGTCTTTGTGCACTGAGAGAGAGAATGAGGAAGACAATGATGTCTCTTCAGGTTTGTATCATGGTTCAGTCCTGTATTTGGATCCTTCTTCTACCATCATGAGAAATGACAAGCCTAAAACATCCAGGACAAAAATGATGCCTTGGAAGGTTTTGCTCCAGAAGGATTTTCAGAGTCTGAATCCCTGGTCTGTTGGAGGCTGTTACATCCGTTGTTCTTGTTCTATAGGCATCCCTGGTTTGCGAGTTCTTGACACATCAGCCCAGCACAACTTTATCCGTGTGTGGTGTCCAAGGACAGTTACGTGATTGGTCGGAAATATGAAGTGGGCGTGGTTTATGTGGAAAAGCGTGAAACATAGTAATTTCTGCTGATGCCAAAGATTCCACAAGGATGCAGGGATAGTTTTAAAGAACAGCTGATCAAAGTGGTAAGGACGTACAAACATGGCAGATAGAGACCGCCACGTGCACAACCTTCGCCACGTGCACAACCCTGACGAAGTTTCTGGTGACATATGAACCAAAAGGTTTTTCTTGTTCTTGTCACCTCAAGAAGAAAAACAAAGTTTTCTGTTCCTGCAGAGGATGAAACAAGCTTTATTCACTGGAAAAAACGTCCTCATAAAGACCAATAAAACCAATAAAACCATTAAACCAAGGAACCAGTCCATGCACACACACATCTTTTTATTAAAACCAGTAAACCCACACTTTATAAGACTAGTTCTTACCAGTTCTTAATGGTGGAAGAATAAAAATGTTTAACCACCTGAGAGATGCTGACAGCCTGACTCCTTCTTTTAACACTTTAGTTCATGTTGACCAGTCTCTGGTTTACTGACCTCTGAACCTCAGACCAGCTGTTATCTACCTTTGCAGCATTATTTTGACCTCACCTCAGACCAGGGGGTGGTGTACCACTTGAAGCATGGCCTCTCAAAGCAGGTGTTTTCCTCTTCAGGCTTCTCACTGCCTCCACACGCCTCTTCATTAAAGGTCTGGAACTTTCCTCCAGTGATGCCGACACACAGGACGATCCGTCGTTTTACTCCACGTCCGCATGTTGTGTTACACTATGGATAAAAAACAACGTTACGGCTGGAAGAGCCTGCCCAGCTGCACCATCCATGACATGTCATGACCTCCTCATTATCTCAGGATTCTGTCCTGATGTCCAAGACTGACGGGGCCTCACCTTCTCCCAGTCTTGGCTTAGCCAGTGTGGAGCACAGTCCCTCTCCCCACAGGGCTGGTTGGCCAGGGGCTTGTTCTCCGTGGAGCACTGGTTCTCAGGAACCACTCGGCCCTCCGGAGCCTTGCAGTACACATGACGTACCATCTTCCCCTGTCCGCACGAGCCCGAGCACTGCAACAGACAGAGGTCAGAAGTCAGGCTGCAGGAATCAGGATTTATAATAAAGGTTCAGACCCGTTCTCATCACTGATGTCTGCAGACAGAAGAGTGTCACACAAAGTTCTGAGACAGGAAAACAAAAATAAACCTGGAACAATCTGGAAATATTATGTAATGTGTGGAAAATCATCTTTCAATAACTTGTTCAATTATTCTGAATAAATTCAACTTTTTTATGCGTGCTGTCCAGTACAGGTTTGGTTTCAGATGCTGTAAATAAACAGGAGGATATTTCACACACCAGTCTGACCAGCCTAACAAAAGACTTTTCCTGTGGATTCATCTCTGAAGTCCAGCTTAATGCACGAATACTTACAGGCCCCCACTCAGACACGGTCCAGTGGCGTTCGCAGGGCGGACCGGTGCAGTTTTTAATGTTCGGCGGTTTGGTCATGGGGTCACATGGCCTGGTGTCGTCAGAGCAGCGGACATCACGGGTCACCTGAGCTTTGCGGCCGCATTTAGCAGGACACTGGATGGAGGAGAAGCTCATTTAGTCTGCAGACAGGCTGAAGCGTCCGTCCCTCCTCCGGAGAATAAACCAGAAATATGTTTGAGAAAATGGAGTCATCTCACTCTGAGATAAACTACTCGGCTAACACCACAAACCAGCTCGACACCTGGAGAAAAAACCCAACATGTTAGATAATGATAACGACTCATGACAAACTTTTAACCTAAACAATTAAATCCTATTTTTAAAAAAGCAACGAAGAAGCTGCTGCTTTTGGTGAGGAGATGAAACTTTCCATCATCTCAGCAGAGAAGCTGAGGACTGCTGAACCAGAAAGTAAGATCCTATTTTTTGCTTTTGCAGTTCTGTTTCAGAACTATGAACCCTGCCACCAGTTATATTTTATTGTTTCCTAGCCTCAATTATTTACTGAACCACTTTTACTGGACCCTTGCTGATGCACCAGGAGCATTTCTGTTGCAGCATCATCTGCTACTGGAGTAAAGCATGGCTTCAGGGTCTGCACGCGGCAGAGTGCAGGCTACGTAGACTTTGGAGAGTCTACTCTGACTGTCTGCTCTGGTGGTCTCCAGCCAGTACACACTTCATTAACCCCTTAAAAAATCCACCAATATCAAGTATTACAGAATTTTAATGCCACCGTTTAACAAACATGTTCTTAATGTACTTGGTTTTGTCACGTTTCTACTAAAGTGTAGTTTAAAAAAATAGAAAAAAGAACCGTACTTTTCTGAGCTCATTTGCTCATTCACCACCGTCTCGTGCAAGTGAATTCTGGGAGAAAAGAGGCCGCGAAGGATGAATCAGGAAGTGCGGCGCCCCACGATGACGTTCGAAGTGTTCAGACCCTGAACTAGGACACTGCTATAAACTGCAGTTTACTGTAGCCTGGAAAGATTTACATCATTCACATCTCCAGAATCTCAGCTTTCTAGAACATGTGGAGGTGCTGGAAGGGAGACTGGTACCACCGGGTTAATTCTAAAAAATAAGGACATGTCCGGGCCGAAGAGGAGGTTTGGTCACACCAGAACGCCGACAGGAAGTCGGTCTGAAGGGAGCTGACGCTGCAGGTTTGAAACCTGGATCAGGCGCATGAAAATTAATCCTTCTCCTTTGCAATTGCAAGGATTTCAATTTCTATTAAAAGATGAATAGTTCAGCCCTAGCTACCCTAGCAACTACGCCATCGTTACTGGGGGAGCTGGGTCAGTCGTACCTCCGTCCACTCCGCCACTTCCCACTGTGGACCACAGGCCGGGCCCCTACAGGCCCGTCTCTCCACGGGCCTCTCCAGGTCAGCCATGGTGCAGAGGTCACTGTAGACAGAGCTGTCCAGGCCTGGCGAGAGCATCTTCCAACAGCGAACTTGGCGAAACTGGAACCCCTCCCCACAGGTTCTGGAGCACTCGCTCCAGCTGCTGGCCTCCCATCTGAAGACCACATGAAGCCATGAGAAAACGGTGCCCCAGCTGGATCAGAGCAGGGAGTCCTGCTGTCAGGGTGCTGCATTTCTGTACCTGGGCTGACATTCCCTCCCGATACAGAAGTCATGGACCGGTTCTGGTCTGGTCAGAGCATCGCAGTACATGTCGTGCACCTCAACGCCATCATAACGAACACACGTGACGAAGGACTTCGACACTCCTGGATTATAAAGAATAATAAAAAAAAAAGACTTTTCTAAAGCATATTTTACAAAAAAGTTCCCAAATGGGTTCCACCAATTTCACACAAGGAGGAAGGAATAAAAAGTATTTAGTCCTTTTTTAATCTATTCATTGATCAACTCATTCATGGATCTGTTCTCTGTGTGTGACCGTACTGCAGCTACCTATAGAGCAGGTCATACTGCAGGGCTCCTGAGACGAAAGTTTCCAGCGGTACATGTCGGCAGCACTCAGCTTCAGACTCTTCTGGTAGAACCTCTGATTCCCTCTGTCACACACACACAGACGAAGCTACTTAACAGCTTTTCAAGCAATGTAACCACATTCAGTTGTTGAGATTATCTAAATCTACCAGGTGTGAAAATGAGATAAAAACAGCTTCAAATTAACAGCAACAGATGACACATTACACTCTTAAATGATGCATGTTGTCGCCAGTGCTTTCTACACCATCCAGGCTGCACTGCTGAGAGGGAAGCTGGTGGGAGCCGGAGTGGACGAGCAGCCGCCTGCATGGACCATGGACTACCTTACCAACAGACCAGTGTGTGAGGCTCCATGACTGTGTCTGATGTGTAGTCTGCAGCAAGGGGGCGCCACAGAGCACCGTTCTCTCCCCCTTCCTGTTTAGTCTGTACTAGTGATGCGCGGGTCGGGTTTTTTTCCGACCCGCGGGTCCCGCTCTTTTAAAAAAATTGGACCGCACCAAACCGCCCCGCACCTCCGCTTCTATTTTTTTAACCCGACCCGACCCGACCCGCCCCATTAAAACACATGTTATGATATTGACGAATGCTTTTATTTAGTCTGAGAAAGGTGCATATGGTCTCCTAAATTGGCACTGGAAACTGGCAACACAAAATGTATTTTCATTTGAACGTTAAGCCTATAAACATAAATAGACAAATAAATAAAGTGTTTTAAAGCGTTTAAGTGTTATAAAGCACATAGCCAATGCTGCTGCTGTTGTCTGCACTGATTACCTCGTTGAACCTGTCCCAAACCTGTGATTTAGCCATTTGACCCTCTTTCTTCTTTTTAAGGACGTAAACTCCCAAACGAATGTTATTCAACACTTCTTCTTCCATCTTTTGTTGCTTGTCTGCTTGGCGCTTTCTGCACGTAGCCTGCGTAGCCTACTACGCGCCTACGTGGACATTACGTTACAAAACGTGACCTGTGTTTAAATAACTGATAAATATTTTGTCTTACATATTATAGTAACAAAATGTAGACACTGAGTAAGGTCTTTATTTTCAGTTTGACAAAAAATAAAATTAATAGATAGAACTAGATATTTCAGAATAGTAAACCACACCAACCCGCCCCGCAGTGAAGCGAAAATTCTTTGACCCGCCCCAACCCGAACCGCGGGTAACCCGCGGGACCCGCGGGTTAGGAGGCGGCCCGCGCATCACTAGTCTGTACCCTTCAGACGACTTCAGGCACAACTCGGACCGGTTAGGGTTACCTAGACGGCACCAGGACTACAGGGGGGTGATCAGGGATTTGTTGGCTGGTGTGAGACCAGGTTCTGCAAATCAGTGCCAGCAAGACAAAGCAGATGGTCATAGACTGCAGGAGGACGTCACCCCAACCACACCTGTTAAAGACATTTTATGATTCCATCATAGCATCCGCCCTCTTCTATGCAGTAGTCTGTTGGGGAGCGGGTGCACCAGCAGGGACAGAAACAGGATTGAAAAACTGGTACGGAGGTCAAGCTCTGAACTGGGATGTCCTCTGATATACATGGATGTCCATATATAGAGACAGATATTATCAAATTGCATATTTCCATAACCCTTCCTGCAAAATGCACACTGTGTATACTTGTACAGAGAACATCAGTTACTGTAGTATATAATTTTTATTTTATTGAATTTGTTTTCAATATTTGTATTTTATAATTTGTTAATCTGCTTTTCTTACTGTTTTCTGTAGTTGGGCTGTAGTAACACACAAATGTCCCCATTGTGGGATTAATGAAGTTTTATCATATCTTATTTTATCTTATCTCATCTTATTTTATTTTATCTTATCTCATCTTCTCTTATCTAATCTCATCTTGTCTTATTTTATCTTATCTTATCTCATCTCATCTTATTTTATCTCATCTCATCTAATCTCACCTTGTCTTATTTTATCTTATCTTATCTCATCTCATCTCATCTTATCTCATCTCATCTTATTTTATCTCATCTCATCTCATCTTATCTTATTTTATCTTATCTCTTCTCATCTCATCTTATCTCATCTCTTCTCATCTCATCTTAAATCTTCTCATCTCATCTAACCTCATCTTATCTTATTTTATCTCAACTCATCTCATCTTATCTTATCTCATCTTATTTAATCTTATCTCATCTCATCTTATTTTATCTTATCTCATCTCATCTTCTCTTATCTCATCTCATTTCATTTCATCTAATATTATTTTATCTTATCTTATCTTATCTTATCTTATCTCATCTTCTCTTATCTCAACTCATCTCATCTTATCTTATCTTATCTTATCTTATCTCATATTCTCTTATTTCATCTCATTTCATCTCATCTAATATTATTTTATCTTATCTTATCTCATCTCATCTTATCTCATCTCATCCTATTTTATCTCATCTCATCTTATTTTATCTTATCTCTTCTCATCTCATCTCATCTTAAATCTTCTCATCTCATCTCATCTAATCTCATCTTATCTTATTTTATCTCATCTCATCTTATTTAATCTTATCTTATCTTATCTTATCTCATCTCATCTTCTCTTATCTCAACTCATCTCATCTTATTTTATCTTATCTTCTCATCTCATCTTATTTTATCTCATCTCATCTAATCTCATCTTGTCTTATTTTATCTTATCTTATCTCATCTCATCTCATCTTATCTCATCTCATCTTATTTTATCTCATCTCATCTCATCTTATCTTATTTTATCTTATCTCTTCTCATCTCATCTTATCTCATCTCTTCTCATCTCATCTTAAATCTTCTCATCTCATCTAACCTCATCTTATCTTATTTTATCTCAACTCATCTCATCTTATCTTATCTCATCTTATTTAATCTTATCTCATCTCATCTTATTTTATCTTATCTCATCTCATCTTCTCTTATCTCATCTCATTTCATTTCATCTAATATTATTTTATCTTATCTTATCTTATCTTATCTCATCTTCTCTTATCTCAACTCATCTCATCTTATCTTATCTTATCTCATATTCTCTTATCTCATCTCATTTCATCTCATCTAATATTATTTTATCTTATCTTATCTTATCTCATCTCATCTTATCTCATCTCATCCTATTTTATCTCATCTCATCTTATCTTATTTTATCTTATCTCTTCTCATCTCATCTCATCTTAAATCTTCTCATCTCATCTCATCTAATCTCATCTTATCTTATTTTATCTCATCTCATCTTATTTAATCTTATCTTATCTTATCTCATCTCATCTTCTCTTATCTCAACTCATCTCATCTTATTTTATCTTATCTTCTCATCTCATCTCATTTAAGCTCATCTTATTTGATCTCATCTCATCTTATTTTATCTTAACTTATCTTATCTTATCTCATCTCATATTCTCTTATCTCATCTCATTTCATCTCATCTAATATTATTTTATCTTATCTTATCTCATCTCATCTTATCTCATCTCATCCTATTTTATCTCATCTCATCTTATCTTATTTTATCTTATCTTATCTTATCTCTTCTCATCTCATCTCATCTCATCTTAAATCTTCTCATCTCATCTCATCTAATCTCATCTTATCTTATTTTATCTCATCTCATCTTATTTAATCTTATCTCATCTTATCTAATCTTATCTTATCTTATCTTATCTCATCTTCGCTTATCTCATCTCATCTCATCTCATCTAATATCATTTTATCTTATCTTATCTTATCTCATCTTCGCTTATCTCATCTCATCTCATCTCATCTAATATCATTTTATCTTATCTTATCTTATCTTATCTAATCTCATCTTCTCTTATCTCATCTCATCTTATCTTATCTTATCTTATCTTATCTCATCTCATCTTCTCTTATCTCATCTCATCTCATCTCATCTCATCTAATATTATTTTATCTTATCTCATCTTATCTTCTCTCATCTCATCTTATCTAATATTATTTTATCTTATCTTATCTTATCTTGTCTTATCTAATCTCATCTTCTCTTATCTCATCTCATCTTATCTTATCTTATCTCATCTCATCTTCTCTTATCTCATCTCATCTCATCTCATCCAATATTATTTTATCTTATCTCATCTTATCTTCTCTCATCTCATCTTATCTAATATTATTTTATCTTATCTTATCTTGTCTTATCTTATCTTATCTTATCTTATCTTATCTTATCTTATCATATCTTATCTTATCTTAATTTATCTCATCTCATCTCTTCCTCTCCATTTTGCAGCTCCAACAGCAGCAGGAAACTGCAGTCATGGTTTCCTGGATGACGTCATCAGTCTCTCTTACGCAGGTGGAGGAACTTTGCTGCACTCTTCTTTCCATCGTTGCTGCAGCTCATGGAGGTTTGCAGCATCTGAAGGTCCCACCACAGCATCGCAGTCAGGACTGGACCACACTGAGACTCTACTGATGTGCTTGGGATTGTTCGGCCTCATTCACCAGTCTTCTTATGAATCTCCTTAAAATTTTTCAGAAGTTGAACTTTTATGTCTTTTATTTAACCCTTAAACGTCCAGCAGATCTCCCCAAGGTCTATCTCTTCCACCACCAGGAGCGGTAGTAAACTGGTAAACTGTGATGAATAGATCTACAGAAGTTTTCCAGAAGGTTTACAATCCAGCCACTAGATGTAGTGTTTAATCAGAGACTGGGATTAAAAGCTGCTACAGACTGGTTTATACTGGATTAAAAGCTTCAGCTTCTTTATTTTTACAGAAATATGCTTCTAAGGACATTTAAGGATATCTAGTAGTAGCGAGAGTCTGAAAGAGAGTGAGGCGGCCTCCCAGACGTCCTCATTGTGACAGCTGATTCACAGCCTGAGCTCCAGCAGACACAATTTGTTTTCTCATCACATAAAAGTCATGTGCACATTCCTGGCATATCACAGGTCGTTCCTGCTGCCAGATGTTTATTTGAAAATCTCCGGCCCTTCTGAGTTATACCTCACCGGCATCCCTCCATGTCTGATTCTCACACATTATTTTCTCCCCAGAGGTGACTACAGTCTGACAGCACTTCTCTCCCTTTTCACTTTTATGTCCCACTTTTCCTGCAAATACTTTGAATTATTTGTTTTTAAGTGTCTAAGCCCCCTCCTCCCTCCTGAGCTCCTCTGCTCTGCTCATTTCCTCTCTTTTCTGTGTCTTAGAGGACAGGCTGCATCATCAGATGTTTTATAGCTGATGACTGAAGCCAACATGAATTATAAAAATGATGAATGCAGAACCTGCCAGGTCTGTCTGCCTGCCCTGCAGCATATACACTCTCTGCCTGAGAGCTTCTATCTTCCTTTATGTCTGCCCGCACAATAAATCCACCTGCTTACTGTCTACCTCGTCTGATTTACTGTCTGTGCTGTTTATCTACCCGTCTGCCTGCTTTACTGCAGATATATAAACTTCTCTAACAGCTTTGCTGCATATCTCTCTGGCAGACTGCTGGTCTGTAGGTTTACTGGCCTTACCGCCTGTCTTCCTGCTGTTGCAGGCCTGCATATGACATTCATCACTGTTGGATGAACCAAGCCAGTCTGAAGGTTTTCAGCCACCCAGCACAGCTGTTGGTTGAGAGGTGAAGGCTCTTCAGACCACATACTAGCCAAAGACCTTCTCTCTTCATTTGTTTCTTCCAAGAACGTTGTTCTGATATTGTTCCTTTCCTCATTCCTAGCCACCTTCATCTCCTCCAGCCTTTCCTCATTCCTCACCACCTTCCTCTCCTCCAGCCTCAGCATCTCCTCCTCTCTCTGAACATCCTGGATTATATTCTGTCACCAGAATAAACCGACAATGATTCATGCTGAGGAAGTTTCTCTAACTATTATTTTCACCGTTATTAATCACTCCACAGCAGCTGAAAAAATCATTTCTTTGTGTCTTAAACTTTTACGTTGACTCCCTCTATAGTAACTCCTGATGTCCTCCTTTCTTTTCTCCTGATATTGTGACTGAAGACACGGCCGCCACTCTCTGGAGCTTCTTCTCCATCAGCAGCGGGATCATGTGACCTGATGATGTACCTGGTTCTGTTGGAGCGGCTGGAGGTCCTCCCTCCGCTCGGCACTGTTCTGTTCTGGTTGGCGTCTCCGCTGTCGTTGCGTTTGTGGCCCAGAGTGAACTCCAGGGTCTCGTTCAGATCCAAAGCCCTGGCCTGCTCCAGGCTGCTTAGGCCCATCTCTGATGAGAACAAAGCGTCTCCCTCCGTCAGCAGCTGATTGGTGGAGATGTTGATGAGCAGCTCGTCCGGACCCATCCGTCCATCCAGTAGGACCCTCCATATAAGGTTTGTGGAGTCTGATCCTGTGTCCGGATGTCCACCGTCAGGAGCCGGTTTGGCTGTGCTGCTTGTTCGACTGCTGTTTCCTTCACACGGATCAAAATGGAGGACATTTGTTTGGAGACAGAATACAAGATGTTCAGTGAGGACAGGATGAAGCTTTAAGTCAACTTTATTGGAGCTGATATTCATTTTCTGAATAAACACAAGCAGAAGTTTAACAGCTGCGATTTAAAGGTTAAAGGAGAATTTCACTTAGTCTCTACTTCCTTCTTGTTAATGGCTAAAGCCTTGATCCACCCTCATTCACTGTCCTGACTCTTCTTTGTCCTCCATGTGTCCAGTTTCTACACAACATGCTGAGACATGCCAGCAGGTTTCTGAGAATCACCTTGTTGCTGCTAAAATCCTGTTTTCTGTTTTGTACAGCGTCATTGGGGTCCCTGAAAGGCGCTTTAAATAAAATGTATTCTTCTTCTTATTATTATAAATAAGCTCAATCTGTTGTTTCTATTTTAGTGGAGAAAGATAACTATAGTTACTATTTTAGTCTAAATGTGATGTTAGCCTAAACTATAATACTTTAGCTGCGATTTCAGATCAAACAATATGACTTCAGCAGCTATGTTGGCCAAAATATGATAATGTTAGCATAAAAAGGTGTGAGCTGCATTTTTTACCTAGACAAGATCATTTTAAAGGTAAATGAACCTAAGGAGAAAACATTATATTAAAAAAGCTAACCGACAATGTTTTGCTAGCTTTACCAATGTTATTTTTAAATCAAATCAAATTTTATTTATAGAGCACTTTTAATGCAACACAAAGTATTTTTCATAATATAAACAAATTCTGCACATTAAATTAAAAAACTAAATTTAAAAGTCTTCACACATCAGAGTATTTAGCAGGGAATTCAAACACACCTCAGTCTTCTCTTTCACACACAATCGCACACACACACTCAAACAAAGCACATGTAACCCCCCCCCCAAGCACCCAGACCCCATTCTGTACCAACATGACCTCCATCCCTGGCTACTGTCTCTGACCTGGATGAAAGTACAAAATCATCAAAAACAAAACATCTGGCTCGACGCTGCTGTGAGGAAACGGACCACATGACCACAGAGGGCGCCACCACAGGAACCACCCAGGTCAGGGCAGGCCGGGGTT
Source organism: Melanotaenia boesemani (assembly GCF_017639745.1). Taxonomy (NCBI): domain Eukaryota; kingdom Metazoa; phylum Chordata; class Actinopteri; order Atheriniformes; family Melanotaeniidae; genus Melanotaenia; species Melanotaenia boesemani. The sequence continues at coordinate 1,199,210 of NC_055692.1, forward strand.
CACACCACAACCACAGGGCTGCAGTGCAGGACCCCCAGCCCCCCAGACAAGGACCGTCACCATGGCAACAACCCCACAGACAGAGCAGGCAGAGCTACCGGTGTGAAGGATCCCCAGGAGGAAACACTGGAGTTAAACAGTAAAAACAAGAATAAAGACACTTCCAAACAATAAGAACTGATAAGAGCCACACGAGTAAAAATACAGATAAAGGAGCTCAGGACAATGATAAAATAAAATAAAATAAAATAAAATGAAGGAGTTTATAAAAACTGTACTTCGGTAAAACAAAACAATAAAACAAAGAGCCATATAAACAGGTGGTATTTAAAATAAATAGAAAAAGTTGTGATTAAATAAGTGAAAATCTAAACAAAATCACATTAAATTCAGCTATTAGATAAAAAGGTTTTGAGCCTGTTCTTAAATCAGCATCAATCTCTGCAGCCTGAGGTTCTCTGGCAGGCTGGTTCACGGTCCAGGTCCGTAGTGGTGGACCGGGGCCTCACCAGAAGTCTTGGTTCTGACTTTGGGAACAACTAAGAGACCGGTACCAGACATTTATTAACAATAGATTATAGATTAGATCAGATTCAGATGTTAAGATGACTCAAACCAGTAGTTGTGAGAGAATATCTTTCTGTACTTCGGCATATTCTGATCCATTTAAACACGATCCAGAGAGGAAAAATGAAGCCAGAGAGAGGATGATGGCAGCATGACGTCAGCCTCTCAGTCTCAGCTCAACACCTGAAGCAGGTGTAATGGTCTCAGCAGTCAGCTGAGCGAACTGAGAGCCCACAGAAAGGCCATTAATGTTTGGGATCCAGCCATTTTCATCAGAGCAAAACACCATGAAACTAAATTTTTTATTTGCTGCTGGTCCTCTTTATGTCTCTGTACCGTGAATAATGCAAAGCTCCAAAGAGCCATCTCACATCCAGGAAAATGGAGAGGGTTAGAAATCTGACGGGCTTGTCCTGTTTCCACCACAACAGCAGGAAATCCTTTATCCTTACGTTTATACTCTTTCTTTCCCATCCTTTCAGTCTTTCTGCAGGGAGGATGGGGGTATTTTCTTGAAGAGCAAGCTTTTACTCATGACTTGGCCCACAGTGACTGGTCTAGACTGTCCCTTTTCTTGAACAGAGGTGGATTGCAAAATTGAACCTCACCTGTGTGGTGAGCAAATCACCTGAGCCTGAAGCCAGGGCACCTTTGGACAACATCTGAATGTGTGAGCTTCTTGAGCTGGTGTGTGTGAACTTCTGGACCACTGAGGATGCAGCAAATAGGTTGCTGGATGTCCTCGTTGTCACCAACCATTTCACATAGAAGGCTCACGCGCTTTTGTGTCCTAACCAGTCGGCTAAGGCGGTCACACATCAGTTGCAGTATAACTATTTCAGTATCTGTGGCTTTCCTAAACGGTTGCGCCAATTATGAGAGCGCGCTGATTGCTGAATTGTTGATGGTGGCTTGTGTTCATAAGTCTCACATGACGCCCTATCACCCTATGGGCAATGGCTCTGGTGAGAGGGTGAACAGGATGCTGGGAAATATGATTTGTGCTTTGTCGCCTAAGGCTAAGTCCAGATGGCCTGCAGCACCAAACTCCCTGACCTTTGCTTACAACTGTACAGTTCATGAGACAATGGACTATGCACAGTTCCTGTTGATGTGTGGACGGGTGTAGGGGCTGCCTGTTGATCTCACCGTTGGTTCCGTACTGGATGTTCCAGAGGTCGGATTACAGTGAGTATGTTAAGCCATTGAAGAGGAATTTGAAGGAAGCCGTTGACAGTGTGTGGCAACTAAGCATTTGCAGCGGCAAACAGACCTGTATAACAGAAAAGTGCAAGAGGCACCTGTGGAAGTGGGTGACCGTGTGTTGCAGGCTAACAAGACAGAGCGTGTTAAGAGGAAACTTGCTGACAGAAGTCACAATTTCAGGATCCGGGATGTTTCCAATGGTCATAAAAAGGTGGTTCATCGTAACCTGACCGGACCATGTGAGTTTCCTTCCCTTGTGTGACCCTGTGTCTGGAAATGAGGTAGATGTGGGCTCCATGTCTGTGGGCATCTCTGTGGATTCAGCGGAATACCGGACTAGAGAGTGGATGCCTGTCTTTCTGTCGGTGTCTTCTGACAAGGGAGATTTGGAAGTCTCAAGGCGTGGTGCAATGACCAGGGGTTCTGGACAGGGTGAATCCAGCCCAGTGTTGGGTGGTAGTGTCACTCTGTCTGTGCCATTGGTTGGCCAGGTATCCACCGTTCTGTCTCGTTGTTTTCCTCACGGTTGTTGACCAGGCCGGAACTATTAGCAGGGTCTGATGTTGGTGTTTCAGCGGTCTGAAGCGGTCTTGTGACTGTACTGACGACTTCATCAGTGGTGTGTAATTGGGGATGGTGCACTGGGACACACTTTTTTTTTTTGTGCTTGTATTGTCTTTTCTTTTTCTTTCTGCTGTTGCTGTTACTGTATTGGTTTGTTCTGTTGTGTCTGTGTTTTGGGTTTGTTGATGCTGGGGTGGCTATTTTTTTCTTTTTTCCTTTTTCTCTCGTTTTATTATTTTTTCTCTCTCTCTCTTCTTTCTTATCGCCAGGTGCCGGCAGGATTTGGGAGGCGGGAATGTACCAGAGTTAAAAAGACATTATTCCACTTGTCACCAGGGATACTGAAGAATACCACTAATGTGATATCTTGACTCTCGGGCTCACTCTCTTCTCATTGGTTGGTAAATACCACTGGGAGTGGCAGAACGTTGCCAGTGGTGAGACGGACGTGCTCGAGGTAGGTTAGCGCAGTGCTCCACGCTATGTTACATGTGGGACTGTTTTAATGTATTTTGGGTGAACATGGAGGTCATGGGATGCTTTTTAATTACTGTTGATAAGTAATGTGAAGGGTTCTGTGGCATGTTGTGCCAAATGTCAGTATAGAGGTATATCAGAAAATTGAAACACTTTTTCACATGTACACTTCACCGGACGTGACATAGGGGGTCACGTGACCAGTTCATTTCAAATAAAGATGGCGTGGTATGAGTAGATGCAGGAGGAGACGGAAATCATTTTACAAAAAAAAACAAACAAACAAACAAAAAACAATAACCTCCATCCTTGATAGCAAACAACAGCAAAATGCAGAGTGTTACAAAGAAGTAGAAATCTCCTTCCACCTCAAAGCGGAGTCTCGCAGGACAAGATTTTACGAGGATAACAGCTAATGCTAAACACCATTCAGTGGAAACACCTGCAAATCCCGGTTGTACTTTAGCAAAATTTTAGAAGTTTTGATTTTATTTTGTGAAAAAAGTGTAATGGAAACACTGAGCTCTCCGATGGGTTTATACACTAAGAGCTACTTCTGTTTAGAGTTTTTTGTGTTTCTGGTACTTTGGTTGTTGTGATACATGTTTGTTTGGTTTTTTTATTTGTTTTGGTTATTTTTAGGAGCTCCTGATGACTGTCAGCTTAGTTTACCTGTAAAAGTGTTTCTGTACAGGTGTTGCAGCTGCTTGTCTGGTGTTAGATTGGATTGAAGCTCGTTGCTTCTATCTGTTCTATCTTTGTTTCCTTTGTCTTTTTAATACTTTCTTTTTTTACTCTCTTTACTATTTTCCTTTTTTTCTGTTCCCTCTGGTCAGATCCAGTAAGATTACATAAATTCTATAATTCAAAATAAATAAATAAGATAAAAAAAAAAAAATCAGCTTATGGAGGAGGCTTATATCCATATTGCTCCCCTTGGCAAAGCAAACCTGTTCGGCACAACACAGCAGCCAGACCATCATTCTGCTGCCGCCATGCTGGACAGAGCAAGGTAGAAAAAAAAAGTTTCCTTCACTGACCCCATCATCATCATCCCACCGCTCAAGGTCTTACCAGCTACTCTGGGTTGAAGTTTATGTCAATTTATGTTTAGTACTTTCACCCATGGTCTCCAGCAGAGAGGTGAAAACCTTTTCCGTCTGTGTGGATGACTCACATGCTGTTATATATCTGATCATTTTACTGACCCATTGTCAAGTAATCTAATTACTGTAATCTAAATCCTGTAAAATATAAATGATCAGACACGTTTCAAACAGGTGTCATTACCTGTAAATCTAGAGGTGGACGCGTCGTCCTGGTCACAGTCGATCGCTGCCGTCTGTTCATATACTTCATTGGTTTCTTGGCCCTTCTGTCTATCTGCATCCCCTGTTTCCAGCTGGTCCATGGGGGCCTTCTGATCATAAATGCTGCTGTTAGGGGCCAGCAGGCCACCCACTTCCACTGATACCTCACCTGCTGAGGTATCTGATCCTGTGTAGACAGGTGGAGGTGGGACGGGAGGCAGGGAGTCTCGAAGAACAGTGTATTCATAGGTGATGTACGGAGTTCGACCATTCTGGTTCCACACCTGTGGATGGAAAGATAAAGAGAAAGTGACTCATATTCTGACTCAGAACTTTCTAAACAACAAGAATTAAAAAAACATTTCCTTTTTGTTTTCTGGCCTGTTTGAATGTTAGTTTATCTGGATGTTAGCTTATCTGGATGTTAGCGTATCTGGATGTTAGCTTACTTGGATATTAGGGTATCTGGATGTTAGCTTACCTGGATATGAGCTTATGTGGATGTTAACTTACTATGATATTAGTTTACCAAGATATTACCTGGGGGTTGGGTTTTAGAGGTTCATTTATGCTAATGGTTAGTGAACCAGAAAAACTCATGTGAGACATGGACAGAGGAACGTTGAATGTACCAGGATATTTATGGCCTGGTCAATGGGGCCTTTGGCAACAATGTACTCGATCCCGGTCTCGTAAACATCCATGGGCCGGCGGTATTTAAACACGGTGCCGGCAACATGGAAGTTCTGGGGACTGTCCACCTTGTAGGCACCGTTAAAAAAGAAGTTTCCTGCCTGGTCGGTCACAGCTGCAGAGCAAGAAAAGAGAAAAACTGTGAGTAAACAAGAGAAAAAAGCTCATTTCATTTAATGAATATTTAAAACTGAGTTAATAAGTTTCCTCTGCAGGCTGTGATCTGTGTGTGAAGAAGAGGAAAAGAGGAAGAGCATACCGAGAACATCAGCTGATTTCTTCCTCTCAATGATCTGGATGTCCCAGGAGCCTTCAGGGATTTGAGTGATAAAAGAATAACCTGAAAAGGGAAAAAAGTCTTGGGATCAATAAAAGTATCCATCCATCCATCCATCCATCATCCATCCATCATCCATCCATCTATCCATCTATCCATCCATCCAACCATCCATCCATCCATCCATCCATCCATCCATCCATCCATCCATCCATCATCCATCCATCCATCCATCCATCATCCATCCATCCATCCATCATCCATCCATCCATCCATCCATCCATCCATCATCCATCCATCCATCCATCCATCCATCCATCCATCATCCATCCATCCATCCATCCATCCATCATCCATCCATCATCCATCCATCATCCATCCATCCAACCATCCATCCATCCATCCATCCATCCATCATCCATCCATCCATCCATCATCCATCCATCCATCCATCCATCCATCCATCATCCATCCATCATCCATCCATCATCCATCCATCTATCCATCTATCCATCCATCCAACCATCCATCCATCCATCCATCATCCATCCATCCATCCATCCATCCATCCATCATCCATCCATCCATCCATCCATCCATCCATCCATCCATCATCCATCCATCCATCATCCATCCATCCATCCATCCATCAACCATCCATCATCCATCATCCATCATCCATCCATCTATCCATCTATCCATCCATCCAACCATCCATCCATCCATCCATCCATCCATCATCCATCCATCATCCATCATCCATCATCCATCCATCTATCCATCTATCCATCCATCCAACCATCCATCCATCCATCCATCCATCCATCCATCCATCCATCCATCCATCCATCCATCCATCATCCATCCATCCATCATCCATCCATCCATCCATCCATCCATCAACCATCCATCATCCATCATCCATCATCCATCCATCTATCCATCTATCCATCCATCCAACCATCCATCCATCCATCCATCCATCATCCATCCATCATCCATCATCCATCCATCTATCCATCCATCATCCATCCATCCATCATCCATCCATCCATCCATCCATCAACCATCCATCATCCATCATCCATCATCCATCCATCTATCCATCTATCCATCCATCCAACCATCCATCCATCCATCCATCCATCATCCATCCATCATCCATCATCCATCATCCATCCATCTATCCATCTATCCATCCATCCATCCATCCATCCATCCATCCATCCATCCATCCATCCATCCATCCATCATCCATCCATCCATCCATCCATCCATCCATCCATCCATCATCCATCCATCCATCATCCATCCATCATCCACAGAAAGAGTAAAATTAAACTGTAAGATGCAAAAATACAATGTACTTGACACACTTAACAGATTAGCAGTTTGAAACAGAAAAGAGATGTAAAAGGAAAAAATATATTTAAAGTACAGTGGTGGATGAAGAAATGAAGAAGATAGATCAGGCGCTCTCAGCCTGGCAAACTGTGTGGTTTGATAAGGCTACACTACATGTTTGCCTGAAATAAATAATGTATTTTAAAGGTTTTAAGTTGTGATAAGGGCTGGGCAATGCTGCATATTTTGGTTTTTATCTGATTCGATGTTGGAGTGGTTGCAAAATCCCCCACCAGTTTAAAAACTCAGTGCTTTATAAATAAACATCATGTGATTTTAACTTAGCAGTGTGTGAAGGCACCCCAGATGTTGACTGAACTTCCACAAATCACACGTTTCAAACAGCATAAGAGCAAAATAAATCAGCCCAACCTTTTGGAAACAGAGTCATGGGGGGAACGGGGAATGTTTGTAGGCTTACCCAGAGTGGAGGCCCCGCGGTGGAAGTTTCCGGTGACTCTGCTGCAGCTGCTGCCGTCTCCTTGACAAACGCCACATTTATCCAAGGTGTTGGAGGAGAATAGTACCCCGTCACATCCGATTGGCTGGGGGGCAAACACAGGTGAAAGTGAACACAGAAGTAGTCATTTCATGTCACGATGAAGCACTTTGGAAAATAATGTGACTTTTCTGACACTAGAAAATGTCAGAAAAAGGTGCCGATGCAGCGACTGCCTGGTGAGGCGCTCGCTTGTCCTCCAGGCCAGCTGTCCTGCAGGTTTTTGATGTTTCCTGAATCAGATTAATGGGAAGAACTTGACATCAAGCTGTTGAGGAGAGACATTTAATTTGAATCAGGTGTGTTGGAGCAGGTAAACATGTAGGCCTGCAGGACTGTGGCCCTCCAGGACCCTCCTGTTGAGCTGGGTCCCCTGGCCATGCACTTTAAGTCTACAGCTGTAAATCTTGGGTTTAGACTTTGGACTGACACATTAACACCACAGTAAGTCGAGTTTTCATAATTTAAGGAAAAAAGCAAAGTTTGACGACCACGTGTCAAACTCAAGGCCCGTTGCTTTTACAGTAGGCCTGCAGGATGAGAGCTGGACTACCAACATACTGATCATGCAGCAACATACTTAAAAATTCTGGCTTGCACTGGGATTTGTAGAGTTGTCCATCGTCACGGCAACCAAGGCCTGAAGGTGTGCTGATGTGTCTGTTGCTTCATGTAGTAACCTAAAGGGAAATTTAAGCTATACCTGAAAATGGTAAAACAAAAGGTGAACTCTGAAAACGGAGTTTGAAGACAGGTAACGTGAAAGGTAGACCCGTTCGTCTTGTGTGGAGCTGATGTTAAAGAACAAAACACAAGGACAGGTAGCTGGATCTGGACATGCAGCAGAAACTAAGGAGTTCAGTATCATCGCAGACTGAGTTCATGAAAGTGAAACCACTAAGTGATGCAGCTGCTGAGCTGGCTAAATCCTTCCAGCTTTTTACAGAGGAAGAGCTTGTGAAAGGATGCATGGCTAAAGTCGAGTGTCCAGACAAGAGGAGAGCATTTTTAAACATCACGCCGAGCAGAAACATGGTTGCAACCAACCTGCAACAGCAGCTGACGGAAAGGGAAAAGATTTCCTTGTGAATTCCCTGGAAGTGGGTGAAAGCAGCAACATATCAGATACTTCCCAGCTGTCAGTCTTTCTCCGTGGAGTAAACTCTGAGGAACTTCTGGGAATTAAGCCAACACGTGGCACAAGCACAGGAGAATACCCACCGGAGCAGGGGTGTTCAACCTGCGGCTCTGGAGCTGTAACTGGACCTTCCACACTGGCTCTTAATTAATGTCTAAAATGCTAAAGAACCAACTGAATGTTTTCAAATCTGGATATAACAACAAATGCAGGTTTTTAGCATGTTTTCAGTTTTTCCATGGAATAATTGCACTGAATTTCCACAACATAATGACACTAAAAGTACCAGGAATCATTTTTATCTGTTTTTCTTGTCAGGTTGGAAACTTTGGACTTTTTTCCACATAATTTTCCACAAACATTTACATCCCACAGAAGAAAGTCTGTCCAGTGCAAAAGTTTTGTTTTTCTTTATTTTAAAACCTAAAACCTGAAATAAAAATGTGTCCTAGAGTAGATATTTATCAAAAATGATAAGTTGTCTTTTTTCTGCGTCTCTAAACGGGTCTTATTTAGCTGGCGGAGGAAAATGGCTCTTTGGCTTGGAAAGGCTGACTCTTCTCTTACTGTGTTTTAAGGAGCACTGCGATGCAGAGATCTTCCCCTGTTTCTGATGTAAATGTTGCTCATGGGTCAGTTCAGATCTGTTCATGATTTTAAATCTCTGATCTTACGAGTGAAGTGATGTGTGTGGGATGCTGGATATGAAATCAAGGCCTTTCAGTCACACTGAGATGCTTCTGCAGCAGCACTGGAAGCCGATGCCGGACTCACCTCACATTTACCGTCCACGCAGACCCCGCGGTAGCTGCTGTATTTGCAGGACGTCCCGTCTCGTGCCGCCACCATGAGCTGCCTCTGGCCGTCGGTCGTGGTGCAGTGAAGGTCGCAGGGGTTGCTGGAGATATGAATATAATCATCTGAAGACAAGATGGAAGATCTCTGTTATCGTCTTATAGCTGCCTTTTCTGCTTTAAACTCACTCAGAAAGAGAGATGCTGATGAGGAAGCAGCTGTCAGGGGATTTTACTGGAATTATTACCAGGATAAAGAGGTTTCCACTGGTAGTTCTTCCCACTGTAGATCTGGGAGTTGAAGGACCAGCACTGCTCTTCCCTGAAGCTCCTCCCAGTGGCAGGACAGTCCTGTTTCCCACAGACAGAGCAGACCTGCTTTTACGCTTTATTATAGAACTCATTATAAGGTTTTGGTCCTGAGCTCTCAGGGACCGCTGCTTTTAACGGCGAAGCGAAATAACGTGAGGAGGTGTGAGCTGGATGTCTGCGACTCACTTTAGTGTTGCAGAGACGATATTTCTTGGCAGTTCCTGTGCAGGTCATGTTGTCCTTTCCAGCAGCAACTTTTTTCCTTTAATCAGAAAACAAACATTTGGAGAAATAAAAACAGATTGAAACCAAATGTCTGACTGAAATCACTGAGATGATGATGATGATGATGATGATGATAGATAAACGGATTATTAAAAGTAAGTCATTTAAATTCTGTGTGACTATTTGAAATAAATAATAATTAATTTACTGCTTTATGTATTTTGTTATTTTCTCTCCGGAGATCCTGTAAATCTGCAGGTGTGTTCAAGTTAAAAAGGCATGAACGTACACCTGGAGAGGTTTTTAACACTCTTTTATATCACTAAACATCAATCAGGACAGTTTCTTTATTTTATTTGTGTAGGAAATCCTGTGCAGTGCATTCGATGTGTGTGAGACCACTGTGGGAGTCTGAACGTCGCAGTCAGAGAAACCAGGTTTGCACATCCTGACGTCTTCCTGACACACTTCATCTACACAACACACGCTTATGAAACACACACACAGATAACATCTCACACAATTTACAGTTTCCATTTAGAGATAAAGTGTTTTTCATTTCATTACTGATGGCGTCATGATGATGTCACGACTAATTAATTTTGATTGGCCTGACTAGTCGACTTCAAAAATCACCTGAAATACCCATCTCTAATTTTATACAAAGACTAGGATCGACCCACCGACTGACCCACCGACCCACCGACCGACCTTTGTTTGAGGCAGTGTCTCTCCTGCGACATCACTCCCCCTCCGCAGGTCCGAGTGCAGGCGGTCCATTTGGCCCACTCGCCCCACCAGTATGTGGTCACCTCTAGCTCCTCCTCCAGACTGTTGGAGGCCACGCCCTCCTCCTGGACGTAGAAACACACATACAAACTGTCACAGTGTGTTAACATTCTGCATCCGTTGGATTTCCATGCTGCATATTTTAGTTTTTTTTTTTTAGTTTTTTTCTGGTCCATAGTGAGTTTTTCTTTCCATGTTCTGCTCGTTTTCGGGTTGGACTTGGACTTGTGTCCTTGTTCAGTTTTCCTTCCTGTCCACGAGTTCACTGATTACCTGCCTTGTTTCGGTTGTTAGTTCTCTCAGTTATTATTCCATCCTGTTTGAATTATCAAATTTCAATCAATACACACTGATAATGATAATAAGAAAGATAATCATATTATGGTCTTTTGGGAAGAAGCTACTCATGTTTTAAGTTTAATTAGAAACATTTCAGCTCAAACACTGAATCGAATCTGATATTTATGATTTTATTTCACATCTGTGAAATTAGTAATCAGACTAAAAACACAGTAAAACACAGAATAAAGTCCTCAGAAATTAACACTATGCGTTAGCATGCTGCAATATTGCAGTAACCAGTAGGGGGCAGTGTAGAGACCAGTTCGACCAGATGTTTGGAGTCTGTACTGACCCTCTGTGATGCTGCTGACATGGTTTTTTTCTGCCCAGTCACTGACTTCTTCTTTCATCTGTTTATTGTTTTGTTTCCAGCCGACAAACTCAGCATCTCTATCTGGTCTGAGTTCTCTGATTCCCCCTAGTGGAATCCTCTGGTTTGAAAAATTACACTTCAGGTCAATTAAAAAAGACGTTTGTCCCTGAGGAGCCGTTTCTGGCCCATGTTTCACAGTATGTGGAAGTAAAAACAAAAAACTAGAAACAGGTCAGAAAACAGGTGAGATGTAAATCAAATTTAAGGGAGTAATGAAGTAGTAGCCCACACTGCTACTGCACACTGTTTTATCACGAGTTTAGTTTTGGATAGATGGATATTTGTTTTCCTCACAATTTAGGGAGCCATTGTAAGATCTGACCAAAGACAACAGATTACAAAGCAGTTCTTTAGCTTAATCTGGCATATTTATAAAAGTGCCATCTATCCATCCATTTCTTCCACTTATCTGGGGTCGGGTTGCGGGGGCAGCTGCCTAATGAGTGAAGCCCAGACTTCCCTCTCCCAGGCCACATTTGCTGGCTCGTCTGGGGGGGGATCCCGAGGCGTTCCCAAGCCAGGTGAGAGATGTAGTCCGTCCAGCGTGTCCTGGGTCTTCCCCGGGGCCTCTTTCCGGTGGGACGTGCCCGGAACACCTCACCAGGGAGGCGTCCAGGAGGCATCCAAACCAGATGCCCGACCACCTCATCTGGCTCCTCTCGATGTGGAGGAGCAGCGACTCTACTCTGAGCCCCTCCTGGATCACCGAGCTTCTCATCCTATCTCTAAGGGAGAGCCCGGCCACCCTGCGGAGAAAACTCATTTCAGCCGCTTGTATTCGCAATCTCGTTCTTTCGGTCACTTCCCACAGCTCGTGGCCATAGGTGAGGGTAGGAACGTAGATTGAGGAGGTCTTTGAAGTATTTCTCCAACCGACCCAAAACGTCCCGAGTCGAGCAGACCAGCAGCCCCCCATCCCCACTGTACACAGTGTTGACAGAGCACTGCTTCCCCCTCCTGATCCGCCAGACGGTGGACCAGAATCTCTTCGAAGCTGTCTAAAAGTCATTCTCCATGGCCTCTCCAAACTCCTCATGCACGGGTTTTTGCCTCAGCCCCTGAGTCACTGCCAATACCCATTAGCTGCCTCTGGAGTCCCACAGGCCAAAAAGGCCTGATAGGACTCTTTTTTTCAGCGTGACGGCATCCCTCACTGCTGGTGTCGACCAACGAGTTTGGGAATTTCCGCTGTGACAGGCACCGACAATCTTACGGCCACAGCTCCAGGTGGCCACTCGGACTCAGATCCTCCTCCAGGTCTCGCTGTCATTGCCCACGTGGCCACTGAAGTCCCCCAGCAGAACGAGGGAGATATGTAAGCTATGTCAGAAGATCAGCTTCATCAATGAAAATATGACCTTGTTCCACTGAAAAGGTTATTTTCGTCCTCTGTCCACACATTTGTTAAACATGCATCTATTCATGTGATAGAATTTAAGGTTTAGTATAACTAAACACTTTAATTTATTTTCATTCACAAGTCTTTCATTCTCATTTCTAACCTACAAAGACTTAAATGAAACTTTGAACTGGTTCAGCGTGAACCAGCACAATGCTGCTCTTATTCATCTCACAGTTCCAGTTTTAATTAGGAAGCTTTTATTGATCTGACCAGTCACAGAGCGCCACGTGACTGGTCAGGGATTGGAGAAATCTGATTGGTTCCTGTGTAGTTGTATAAAATGTGGGACAATATTTTTGTACTTGTAGATTTTATTTGTTACACTTACAAAACTGGAGATAAAAGGTAGAAAAGTTCTGTTAATCTCAGCCTTACAGGAGTCCATGAAGTACTCACATGGCTTGGATCTGTATGTTAACACACAGCAATAATTCTATTAATTTACTTTTTAAACACAATTTCTCCTTTTTCCTGAAAGCACATTACAGGTTAAAGTGATTCTGGCTGGTGGACGAACACACCAGCATCTTTGCCTTTCATCTGGGACTGTTGTTAAAATATTTATTTTGAATGAATTATGACTAATATTGATGATAATAGATTTATTTTCTGTTTTCTCAGTTCAGAGAGATTTTATACAGCAGATGATTAACACCAACAAAGGGGACAATAGAGAAATTCCAGCTTTAACAGCTGGTGGTGTTCAGGAAGCGAGTTGTGTGGAAACAGCTGCAGGATGAATGTTGGATGGTCAGAGGCGCGCACGTCACAACACCAGCGTCACGGCATTTTGTGTTACAGCATTTCTTACATTCCTGATGTGGATTAACAGCATTAACTCAGGCCGATGGCTGTAGCCCTTCATTCAGACAGATTCATCAGACTGAAAGCTGGAATGTGTTCTGAGCTGCTTGTAAAGGTGTGAAGCTGAGCAGTGAGAGGCCGAGAGACCATATCAGAGAAAGGAAGAAAGAGAAAGAGAGAGAGAGAGAGAGTAAGAGAGAGATGACTTTAAACCACAGATTGCTGTGGTTATCTATAACTGGGGATTAATTGGATTAATCACAGGATAGGCGCGGTTTTAACACCTAGCTGGCGGTGGCGCCGATTGGTCACAATCAGACGTCCCAAAGATGCATCAACTTCGTCTTGACGGTGGGCATGCAGCCATTTTTAAAATAGTATGAGTTATAACTTTGTTGTTTATGTGTTAATGTGTTTAAAATTAATGATTAATTCCAGATTTTCATCTGTTTGCATCAGCATATTAACTTAAAAGGTGTCGGTATAAATGATACCAGCCTTTCATGTACTTGGTATCGGATCGATACCAAATTTTGCAGTATCACACATCCCTACTGATCAGCGTCTTGGTATGAGCATTAGTGATGTGAAGTTCGGCTCTTTTGACTCGGCTACTTTAAAAGAGTCGACTCTTCTTTTAGATTCACTCAGAGCTTCTATTTTAATCTACTTTAGCAGCTATGAGTGTTTGTTTGCTGGCAAACAGTTTTTATTATTTTTTTGTCATAAGAGTAGCAATAGTAGGTAGTAGGTATGGTGTCCATCAAAATAACCTTCTAAAGACTTGTCTCTCAGACAGGAATCGGTTCTTCTCGTTCACTGGAAAGAACCGGCTCTTAGAACCAGCTCGTCCATGAATGAAATATCACTACTGAGTAGCAAAAGGAAAAAACTGGGAGCCAGATCTTCTGTTCAATTAGCATGTAGCTGCCTGGTCTTATTTTACTGCTTCTTCCCATTCTAACACTGCAGATGGACCCTGGCAGGGTCAACCTCACATGAACAGCACTTTCATCAGATCACATGACTGACCTGTGATTGGAAGAAACATGTAGTTTCTTTGTTTGTGTAAAAAGGCCCAAAGGAGGTGAAGTTTCTGTACCTGCAGCCCCCTGGTGGACAGGTTTCCCACAGACACCGCCAGGGTCAGGAAACCCAGCAGAACCACACCCGTCTCCCCACACTGCCATGACCACACCCTCATCCTGATCCAAGAGAACGAGAGAGAAAGATTCAGTTAATCTGCAGCACAAACCTGCTTCCTGTCCAGTAGATCCAGAAAATCATCACCAGCAAAATGCTGCAGACAGGTTCAGCTTTTTCGATGAAGGCAGCGAGTGATGAGCCTTTAACAGGAAGGGGCATGAAGGGAAACATCCTGACCACTAATGACTTCTTGTGGCCAGACGCTGGAGTGAGCTGTGGATGAAAACATATTGCAGAGACGTGTGGGTATGTTTTTTTTTCCCCACTCTAATTTGAGGCCTCTCAGCTTCCAAACCCACAGAAGGGTCTAAAGCTGGATTTTTTCACACCATGAGAGCACATTTGTGGTTGTAAGATTTCCTCTCTTGCTCTGCAGTGAAATCCCTCCTCCGGCTGCATCGGTGCTCGTTCAGAGGGATACCTGCCGAGCTGATGCCGACTTTATCCCTGCAGAGAGAGGAGGCTGTAGCACAGCAAATCACATCAGGCTTGTTCCAACATTCCCAAAACCTGCTCATTTAATAAAGTCACAGACATAATGTCACATGATTTCTGTGATAAAAGTCTGTTTTTTGTATGTAGAAGATGTTCTGGATGACAGCAGCCACTGAACTCTGCTCTGAATGTAACACAACACACTGTCGGGTTTCCAAGTACATCAGCAAAGCTCAGGAAAGACAGCTGCAGGCCGTGCAGCAGGATGCAGGTATTCCACCGCGCTGGCAGGCTGCAGCTGGAAGGTGGACGGTGACACAGACAGGCTGCTGAGAGGCCACAGGTGTGGGAGACGGGGTAGTTGGACAGCAGAGGGGCCCGTGTAATAAGTCAAACAAGCTCCAATGTGCTGGAAGGATGAAGGTAAGTTTCCTTGGACTTTACACAGGGAGGCCTTTGTATGGCTGCTCAGACTATAAGGAAATGTAGATGTCTGAATGTAAAGGCACAGACACAGGAAAAGGAGGGTCCCTGCAGGAGTTTAGTGAGTCAGTGAAAGCTCTGATTTATTAAAGCAACGGCAGTTTTAGATGCTCCATCATCACAACCAACCAATCAATAATACAGTATCTGACAGGAGGAAACTCAGTGTTCACATTATAATTGTTGTTACCATCATATCTGGTCACAGAACATTAATAATAATAATAATAATACATTTTATTTGTGGTGCTCAAGGTCCCCTTACAAGATAAAACACAAGCATAACAATAAATCAGTAAATACACTCATAAATAAAAGGATGCATAAAACAATAATAAAGAGCGGTGTGAGATATTACAGGGAGTATGACGGTTTAAAGTTTGGAACAGCTGTACTGAATCAAGGTTACGGAGGTCTGGGGGAGATAACAAGGTGGGCGGGGGGACGGTGAGGTGGATGGAGGATCTGAGGGAACAGACTGGTATGGAGACATGGAGGAGGTCAGAAAGGTGGGGAGGAGTGAGGTGATGGATGGCTGTGTAGGTGAACAGCAGGACTTGCGGTAGGTGACGGGGAGCCAGCGGAGCTGCTGCAGGACAGGGGTGATGTGACGGGTGGACGCGGTTCTTGTGATGACCCGGGCTGCTGCATTCTGAACCAGTTGAAGTATTTCTGCATCCTATTTGCCAATATGGAATTTAAAGTCATTCCCCAGCAGGCTGATTGGCCTATAGGCACCACAGTCCAGCAGCTCCTTCCCTTCCTTGTGGATTACTGCTATTATGGCTTCTGAGCAGCTTTTTGGTGGGTCATTTTCCTGTAAGGCCTAACTGAAGACCTGACAACGTTTTGGACAAGCTCCTCCATAAAGGTTTTATAGAACTGGCTCGGTAGGCCATCTGTGCCAGAGGACTTGCTGTTTTTCAGTGTTTTGATTACATCTCGTATCTCACTTTCTCTAATTGGTGCTATAATTCATCTGCTTCTGACTCAGAGTTTTGCTAAATTAGGGTCCTTAAACAGAGCTTCCAGTTTCTTTTGTGTATCACAAAGCTTTTTATCCAAAATTCAAAATGCTTCAGCTACTTCTTCTGGGTGTGAGACCTCGTCAACGATGTTGGATGTTTTATTTTAGGAACCATACGGTTTGACTGTTCTTTTCTCAACTGAAATTTCATTTTCAAATTCAGTGTTTAAAATATCAGCCTCCAAAAAGGTGCAGACAGGTTTATAAACAGGAGGGGATGGGAAGAAGCTGTCGTTTGGCCTGCAGCCCCCCTGGTGGACAGGTTTCCTTTATTAACCATCTCTGCATCAACCGGAACAAAGATGTCCAGAACAAAAACTGATGCAATGTTGTTAAAACCCGATCTAATAGAATCAGTTTAATTCATAAAATGAGCTGCAAACATTTAACATCTGTTAAACATCTGTTAACACCCGCGTCTTTAAAAGGGTTAAATGACTTTATTAAGGGTCTTTGGATCCTTGTGGTTTTCTGTAATAATCTTGGTCTTGCTTGACTTATTGCTGTATGGTATATAGTTAAATGATTAATTTGGTCTTTCTCCACCTTCTTTCTGCTCTTCTGCGGCTTCTTTTTCATTTTTCCGAGGTGGGCTTTGTTTTTGTTAATATGTTTAATCCTGAGAGGAGCTGCAGAGTCCAGGGTGGACCTGAGTTTACTGGTAAAATCATCAACAATTAAATCACAAGAAGCAGGTGAGATGTGAGGCGAACTGTTCTGTAAAATGGTAGGACTCGATTAAAACGAGTGTAAGGAGGAGGAGAACGTTTCCCGCTCTGAGCGACACTCCGGCGGAGGCGTCCTATGACTGCAGGTGTGTCTTTCTGGATAGGGGAGGGTCCTGCAGCAGCACCTGTTCCTCACTGAAAAGAGTAAACTTGCTTCCAAGTTGCTTGAGTTGTCGCTGGTCGATTTTTAGTCTGAAAACTCGTTAAAAGCTGTTACAGACTTTGACGCTACATTTAGAAGCCGTTTAATCGGTGTATCAGGAATTCAAGCGCTGACAAATGTTCCACATTGAATTCACATTGCAATTAATTTGTTAAATTTTTTAACGAGTTCTTTTTTTGTAATTAATTAATCAGAATTAACACGTTAAAGCCCCACTCCTAGACATTATGGTATTATTGTTAAGGTGTCCACATTCCCCTGATGCCAGTGATTAAGGTTGATATTTATTCTATAGAAGCAAAAGGTCCACATATCACATAAAAGTCCATCAGAAAGTCTGGATCAGCCTCATTGGGATGAACTGCAGACGTTAAACACATCTACAGTTGCCTGCTAAATGTTGCTTTGGCTAAATGTCCGATCATTATTGTGTATTTATTTCCAAACAACTGAGAAACGAGGAGAAAAACCTGCTCTGATATGAAGCTTAATACCTGCATGGGTTCACAGCACAGCTGCCTTACAGCAACCATGTGGATGTGTTGCTACCTCACAATATACAACCAACTCTAAATGGATTATTAATATAATTTTAATTATTCTGGATTTTCTAAATGTTGATCAGAAAACACTGCAGACCTGAATGATTCCTGACGACTCATATGCACTTTCAGCAAAGAGCTCCTTGTACATCCTGCACCCTCAGATCCAGTTAGGCAGCCTTGTTAAAATAAGCAAAGAGCTCGCCTCGCCCGTATGAAGTCTGGCTTTCTCTGGCACTAAATATTGGTGACAGGTGTCTTAAAGCAGGCGCAGCAGCACCTGGACTTGATTATCCAACCAGACACAGCTGGAGACCAGCCAGCTGCCAAACACACACACATTCACAGAGGAGAAGGACACTCTGTCAGACACCGCCACGCATGAGGATAGACTCAGCCAATGGCGTGACTCCACACACACACACAATGGTGCACGCTCATACTGTTCACTTACAGTCATGCAAAAGCCCTCAAATAAACACACACACATTTGTATGACTTCAAGCAGAACCACTGCCCTCACGTGCGCCTCGACCTGGAAGGGTCATTTATCTACGTCAGTTTGGTCATAACAATAAAAAATAAAACGCATTCAGGGCATATCCATCCAAAATAACCATCCATCTGAGTAAAATCATTAAAAAGCTGTTTATTTCAACTGATTTATTCATTCTTGGTACTTGATAGTTGTTTTGTTGTCTTTCTGTCAGAACTTGGACCACAGAACTAAAACTCTCCTTATGGAAGTCTTGAGATCTATCTAAAAACGGAGCTGCAGAAGTTTCTGGTTCTGACGCAGTCAGTCTGAACTGAACTGGAAAACTGGGCGGGAATCTCTTATCCTAGTTAAACAAGGAGCATTTGGCTGCCAGGCCAGAGTCCAGTTGGTAGTGATGAGTGGTTCATCTCAGCTGCCAACCCAGGAACCTGAACTGAGGTCCTCCAGACCCGAACCCACTATGGATCTACTAAAACAAAGATGACATGCAGAGTTCCTCAAGGCTCCATGTTGGGCCTTCTATTGCTCAGTAGAGCTGCAGCTAATAACTATTCTGATGGTCGATTAGTCACCGACTATTAGAACGACTAGTCCACCAATCGGATGTTGTATCTCATGATTATTAAATGGATTTTATTTCACTTCCAGCTTTGAAATCTTGCATGAGGTTGTTAAATAAGTCCAACATTCCTCCTCTTTAAATGTTCAAGCGTTGCAGACGTACTTTGTGTTACACAAGGTCCGCTTTACAAACCTCACATGTATTTAATTTATTTTATAAGTTTAACTTGAAGTTATTTCAGACTTTTGACATCTTCTGCCGCCGTTTGTTCCCTGGCCATATTCTTCCCCTGGCGGACTTTATTGTGCATGTGTTTTTTTATTGTTTTTTTTTTGCCGACTAGTCGAGTTCCTCAAGGCTCCATGTTGGGCCTTCTGTTTTTCAGGATCTGCACCAACTCAGATCAACAAAATGAATATCTGATCATAATTTTGCTGGTGAAACAACTTTTAGAAGCAGACCTGATTTTCTCAGATTAGAAACAAACTCTGAAGTAAACCAGATGCTGAAAACCCTGAAAGGACAAAGTTCCAGTCTGGTTTTTAATCAGGTTGCAGTATCCAAACATCTCTTCTTAAGGCTCATTTATGCTCACGTTATGTACATAAATATGTACATCCATTTTAAACGTCACTGTGTTTATACTTCCACACATCCCTGATGTTAGCATGTTAGCTTATTTGTTAGCCTACACATCCACTAGAGGGCAGTGCAGGGTTCAGAGTTCATGTCCAAGTTCTGGCATCAGTTTCAGACAATAACAAACAAGATGACAATGGAAGAGCTCATGTTGATGCTCATTCTCAGAAAGAGACATAAAAAGAGGCAGCGTCATGAACGGAGGAGGTCTGAGAGGACATTAATTACGTTGTGGCTCCGGGTTGGACATCAGCTATACAGCCCAACAATGCCGAGTGGTTTCTGGTGGTAGCTGCCTGGTTTCTGTAATCTAGACTTGACCAGTTAACCAGGTTTAAATCACACCTGACTAAGACGAGGTTTTCTATTCCTATTCTATTCCTATTCTATTCTATTCATTTAAGGAATTTTTGTAGCGCTCCTCTCACTGCTTTTCAATCTGTGTATGTTCTCTGGGATGTATTTTCAGGAATTTTAATATTCCCTTCTGTTGTTCAGCAGATGACATCCAGATCTACTTCCCTATGCAGTAAAAATCCACTGAAACTGTCTAAGTAATCCTAAAACCCGAAAATTGAAAATAAGCGTGAATCACTTTTTTAGAGCAGCGAGGTCATCCAGCCAGTTTCTCTCAGATGTTCCAGACAAAGAACTCAGAGGCGTTTTTGTGGTTTTTCCATGTAGAAATCACAGATAAAGCTTCACCTCTTCATCTTCACTGTTCTAGCTGCATAATTAGTTTTTTTCTTGGTTTTTATAAAGGTAAATAATGTGTGTGGTTTCATACAACACTCGCGGTTTGCGAGTAGGTTACACTGGGATCCTACATGCATGGTTGTGGACACACTTTTGAACCAGTGTGACATTTTGTGCCTTCAAAAACATGGATGGCCAAAAAGACCTTGACAAGTTAACTTCCATGGGGCTGGAGATTCCACCACCGATCTCAGTACTAGACTGGTTGGTGGTAGGATAGCTGGTGGTGTAGCCATTATATGGAGCATCAGATATGACCCACTGGTGAAGGTGGTGCGTCTGAATGTTGATTGGGCCATAGGGCGAGACTTTAATTATAATGAGAAAAAATGTACTATTTTGAATGTATATACACCTTGTGAATGTTACGAGCATAGAGGACAACAGCTCATCTTGTGTGTACGTCATGGATGATTTTAATGCAGACGTGTCTGATTGTAACTCCTTATTTGCAAAACATCTGCAGCAGTTTTGCATTGATTCTAAATTATCTGTATCAAGTAAATCTCTCTAGCCTGATACAAGTTTCACCTCTGTCATGACACACTGGAAAATGTGGAGATGTTCTAGTCCTGCCACCTCTGATCACATACCTTTTGCTGCACTGTTCAATGCTGAAAATGTCCCCCTGGTGGCCAGTAACAGTATTGCTGCATCCAGAAGAAAATGAGACTGGTCAGAACTGAGTAAAAAGTATTTGGAGGGATACTCACTGATGACGGTCTGTTAAAAATACTGAATCGCGTAAAGAGGCCCTAATGTGCGCAGATATTAACTGCAATGAAGTGCATGACGCTGACCAACTATGTGCTACGTATGATGTTATTGTGAAATGTCTTCATGCTGCCATCGAGCCTTTTCATAAAAGTAGTTGTAAGGTACCGAACATCAGACCTGGGTGGACTGATGTGGTGGCTGAGCATCATGCTGCTAGAGAGGCTTTTAGATTACGGCCAGGTTCATCCTTTGCTCGCTGCAGACGGTGGGGGCAGCAGGGGTTCATGATGCTAGTAAAGCTTTGGATGCTAACAAAGCCTGTGGTGTGGACCGCATCGCTGCAGGACATTTAAAACGTGCCGGCCAGACGCTCATTTTCACAGGGTTTCTGGTTCATGGTGTTCGGCCTCAGCCATCATGGCTGTAATGTTGTTCCTGTGCTGAAGCATGAGGCTGGTAGACTCAATGGTTTAGACAATTATCAACATGTTGCATTAGCCAGTATCTTGTCTAAAGTCCTGGAAAGAATACTTTTGTCAAAACTAGAAAAGTATATTCTCACCACTGACAATCCGTTTGGTTTTAAAAGAAAAACAGTACTGACCTGCGTATTTACGCTCTTAAAGAGATTGTACTTAACTGTACAAAGCCATAATTCATCAGTATTTCTTTACTTTATTGTTGCATCTACGGTATTTGACAGAATCAATCATGAAAAATTATTTGTAAAATTACTAGATAGAGGTGTTCCTACATTTTTGGTGAGCGTTTTATCCTTTTGGTTATGCCCATCACACATTCCAGGTCAGTGTTGTTTCTTCTCCATTTCATCTTAGTAACGGAGTACGTCAAGAAGGAATTTTATCCCTATTTTATTTATATGGATGACCCATCTCATCCGTTAAATAAGGCAAACACTGGATGTCTTGTGGAGAACGCTGCTGTCAGTCTCCTCCTGCATGCCGACGACCTGATCCTGCTCCACGTGGTGCTGGTTTACAGCAAACGTTGAAGGTGTGTTCTCAGTACGCCGTAGATTATATATAGAATATAATGCTAAGGAAAGCCAAATAATGATGCTAGAAGCGCTAATGATAGGAATTCAGCCTTTCCTGTGTTTTCCTGTCTAACGGTCCTCTGACTGTCTGTAAGGAAATTTAGGCCACGTCATATCTGATGACTGGAGGGACAACAAAGACGTCCATCGACAACGCTGTAAAATTTATGCTCAAGTGAACACGCTGATAAGGGAATTCTCTATGTGCTCTGATTCTGTGAAGTGCTCTCTGTTCAGAACCTGTCACACCGTTTTAAACTGGTCAGCTGTGGTCAAACTACAGGAAAAAAAGTCCGAGAGGCTCGAGGTCGCCTGTAATGATGCCATGAGGTTGCTGCTTGGTGTACCTAGGTGGCGCAATGCCAGTCACTTGTTTGTGGCCACAAGGGTGCCAACTGCCGTCTTGAGGCAGCTCATGTTTAGTTTTATGTGTTGACTGGATAAGTCAGAAAAGCGTATCATAGCAGCCCTGGCTAGCCCTCTGAAACTCTGCTGTCCATTCACTTCTACACTGAGACAGCACTGGGTTCACAGCCTGATGTGTTTTAATGTGCACTAATCATGTTTGGTTTCCTCTTTTCTTATTATTTCATCCTGTATGTGTGTTTTAAGGACCTGTGTCTGCAAATAAGTTTATTATTATTTATATTTTATTACTTTTATTACCTTAGCTGTAAATTTCTATTAAATATCAAGCACTTTGGTTACCTTAAGTTGTTTTTAAATGTGCTGTAAATAAACTTGATGTCAACCTTGGACTCCCTTTCCTTCCAGAACCTTTTTAATCCTGGTGTGATAGGTGGAAGCAGGAGGTGGAAACCTTCCTCAGAGGTTTTCTCCATATCGACATGACAGCATCACACAGTTGCTGCAGGTTTGTCGGCTGCATCCATGATGAGAATCTCCCGTTCCACCACATCCCAAAGCTGCTCTACTGGACTGAGATCTGGTGGCTGTGGAGGCCGTTGGAGTCCAGTGAACTCATCGTCATGTTCTAGAAAGCAGGTGGAGATGATCTGAGCTTTGTGACATGGTGCATTATCCTGCTGGAAGTAGCATCAGAAGATGCTCCACTGTGGTCATAAAGGGATGGACATGGTCAGCAACAATACTCAGGTAGGCTGTGCTGGTTAAACCAGGCCACGTTGGTACTAAGGGGTCCAAAGTGGACCAAGAAAATCTCCCCCCCACCATCACACCAGTAGCAGCCTGTAGCGTTGATCCAAGGCAGGATGGATCCATGTTTTCATGATGTTTCCAGCAGATTCTGAGCCGAGCATCTGAATGTGGAGCTGAAATGGAGACTCATCAGACCAGCAACGTTTCTCCATCTTCTATTGTCCAGTGTTGGTGAGTGTGTGTGAATTGTAGCCTCAGTTTCCTGTTCTTAGCTGGCAGGAGGCACCCGGTGTGTCTTCTGCTGCATCCTGGTCCAGACAACTGCTGCTCTGGATGTTTTCTCTTCTTCAGACCATCTCTGGAAACCCTGGAGATGGTTGTGGGTGGAAATCCCAGTAAATACTCAGACCAGCAACCATGCCACGTTCAAGGTCTCTTAAATCCTCTTTCTTCCTCATCCTGATGCTCAAGTTGAACTTTAGCAAGTCATCTTCACCACGTCTACATGCTGCTGTGTGATTGGCTGGTTGGATGTTTGCGTTAACAGGAAGTAGGTGGACCTGGTAAAGTGGACAGTGAGTCTTTACACATAAACACACAGGTTTTTCTAGATTTACAGTCTGTTTCTCAGTTTGCCTTCTGAAACATTTGTCATTTTTATATAAATACAGAAAAGTTTTGCTCAGACATGTTAGAGAAGCTAATCAAGAAACACCGAAACAACTTTCAGTCTCAAAATCCCTGCAGGAGTCTGTCTCCCCAGTCCAAACAGGGTCTTCCTCTTTCCTCTGCTGTTATTTCCCAGCAGCCAGGCAAGGCAGGCGAAGAGGACGAAAGTAAACACCATCTCCCCCTCCCTCGGCCCTGTGCCGTCCCCACCCCGATGGACCCCTGGGGCCCCTCGCCTCTCCACCTTGTTTTTGTAGTGCTGGCAGCCTGAGCAGACAGACAGCAGCAGTTCGTCCTCTTAGAGGAACGTTCGGACCGATACCTCAGACCAGCGCTGAACATTCTGATTTAATACTGGACCTGATCCAGATGCTGTGGACACCTGCAATATCAATAACAAATGTTTGAAATGAGGGTTTTACACAGAGTAGAAAGTGCTGACTTATCAGGCTGACCGGCTGCTGGTAGCGGTTCCTCCCCCTGGTTTATATTCTGACCGGTGGGCTAGGTGCCCCTTTTGTAGCTCACCAGTGGCCTGTAACACGTTAAAATGCTGGGTGACCATTTTGAGTTGATCTCCACCAAAAAAGGGTAACAAGAGAGAATAGAGAATAAACACAGATGTGAATGGAGACAAGAACTCCCTAACAGTTTTATAAAGCCGCTAGATATCAGTGTGTACCAGACTCGACGCAGTTTGACGAGGACTGGCTCATTTCTGTGCAGACATATTTAGACGAAGCATGAGGCAACATTAAATACGCACATGGATGAAGCTTTTTCTCCCACCTCTGCTTCATTAGCTGCACGTTACAACATTTTTTCTGAGCGCTTGCGGATGTGTAGCCAAACCTAGCAAACGAAGCAGTAGCGTTGGACGCCATGAGGCCAGCAAAAGGAACAAAGAATAAAACACCACCACCATGCTTGTTTCATAAACTGACATCAGATCTTGAAGGTGAACACTGAACTCTGCCCTCTAGTGGACGTATTACTGAACAACCACGCAGAAGCAAAGCATGCATGGCGAGCATGTGTTTACCCATCTATGGACATGAAGGGAGCGTAAACGAACCAACAGGGTTTGAGTTTGTTTTACATAGAGGAGTAAGTTCTTCTTCATTTTGGAGGTTATGGTTCTTTCTAAAGAAAAGTGAGTTTCAAGGTTGCTAATTAACATATTATAAATACATCCATCAGTTTTAGCAACTGGGGGGACGCAGGTCTTTCTAAATATTTGACAGGCAAAATCAAACTGAAGGAAGATGAACCAACTCTGGTCCACCAGCAATCTCCTCCATCAGCTGAAGCATGCTGCGCACCAAACTGGATTTACATACCGAGCTCGTCTCCAGGCTCGTCTCCAGGCTCGTCTCCAGGCTCGTCTCCAGGCTCGTCTCCAGGCTCGTCTCCAGGCTTGTGCAGGAGACAAGAAAGGAAAAAAGAAAACAAAAGGACCAGATAAAGTAATGTCAACCTTATATTCTCATGAGATCAAAGACAAAACAAACCTCCAGCTCATCAGGGACTGAAGCATCTGTGGATTGACCTCCCACCCTGATTCACACACTGCTGCCATGGAAGGTGCTGGACATCCCGAGTCTTTTTCTCAGGTATGAAACATGCTGGAACCACAGAACATGGAGTTTCACCTCCAGAATGCATCACCTGCACAACCTGACAGATGTTTTCTACATGAGAGAAAGCTTCGAACCGAACATGAGCGTGGAGCGTCAGCAGGTCACATGACCAATACATGCTTCAGATTTCTTAACATGGAAACAACTCTGTGACACATCAGTGATCACACGACCCCCAGTGTGTCACTGTCTGTCTTCCAAAGCCTCAAAGCCCACAGTGGTCAGACTCGGAGGAGAAGGCTGTGGTTGTGGGTGTCTGCTTCTCAGAAGGCAGATTCAGTCACTGCTTTTTGCTTTATGAGCCAAACTGCTGGTGGTTGGAGGGATTCAAGGCTCTCCTTGGCCCCCTGCACAGGACTGAAGTCCAAATACAGCAGATAAGAGGGAAGGAGGAAAGAAGGAAAAAGACTCTGAGAAACCAAAGGGAGGTCAGCAGAGTTTAGCCGCCCCCCCGGGGGGCAAACAGAGGCTCACACTTGAACTATGACCTATTTATTGACTCACCCTTCAGAGCTGGATTCCCAGGAACACCACCCGGCATTTCCAGAATGTCTGAATCAAAAACATTTCAAAGGAGGAAAAATAGTTCCCCAGTATCTCATTCTGTGCAGGTAAATGTGACACAAAAACCCTCCATTTAAAATGAACATGTTGTTGATGAGTTACACAAGATTTCCTGCTGTTTTCCTCATATCATCATCCATTAAAACCAGAATACGCAGCTTTTTTCAGAGAAAACCACAACAGATAAATTCATGTTAACTGAACATTAGGTCATAAAAGGTTTCTGATAGAGATGGATGATGAAATAATCCCTTTACTGGAAAGACTGACTGGAGTCTTTAGTAAAAGATAAACCCGGTCAGTAATCAGCCATTTAACATTTTACCCCTGTGCTCTTTGGGGGGCCCCAGAAGGGGAACCACTGATATAAACAATGATTTCTGACATTAAAAAAAAACTAGTTGAATCAGCAATGCAGAAGATTTGGGCATTTTATTTAGTTTGTGTGACTTTTCCAGTTTAGTTTATTATCAGGAACAACTGACTGGTTTCTAAGCAGCTGATTGTATTTACTCAGATGAAAAGCTGGAGCATAAAAAGTAAAGAAAACCTTCCTTTTAAGAGTTAAGGTGTTGCATGGAGCAGCGAGCCTCAGTCAGTAAAGTCGTCTCTAAGCAACAGGAGCCCAATCAGATGTGAGCTGTCTACGCTGTTAGGTTGACGTGTGGGAATAGAAGCCGACAGAGAAGATGTGTGGAGGTTTTATTCCTGCAAACTTTCTGCAGCTGAACACAGTTTGACAGGTAGGACTAGTATGAATGTAAGCCTCTACGTCACCACACACACATGCATGTACACACACACATATCTCCCAACAGCTGACAAGTTTCCAGACAGACTCGGGCCTCTCCAGGAACACACATGACCGCACGCCTGCACAAAAACACACACTCCTCTGAGGTAGAGTCAGCATTATTTTGTGAATTTGTTTTGGTCTGGTGCAAAACACTAGTCTCATTGGCTCTAGTGTAGCCCATAAACACACACACACAGCAGAAGCAAACCGCAACAGCAACGACACACACACACACACACACACACCAGAACATGAACACACTGGATCAGGAAGTACACAAATCCCAGCAGAACACACGGTGAGGAGGTTATAAATATTTACACACTCACCTCGCCTGCAGCAGTCCAAGGGCGTCTTGGTCTGTGTGGAGGATGCCACTCAGTGTGTGTGTGTGTGTGCGTGTGTGTGGGTGTGTGTGTGTGTGTGTGTTGTGTGTGTGCAGGGTGTGGATGTATGTTAGCTAGCTAGCGACGGCTGTAATGTGTTGTGTTGTGTGGGTGAGAGCTGCTGTCGCTGTGGAGTGAAGAGGGAGAGACAGAGAGAGGGAGGAAGAAAGTGAAGAAGGGAGGGAGGTAAGGTGTGCTCGCCCTGCATCCCTCTTCCTCCTCCTCCTCCTCTCCAGCCAGCAGGAGCAGCAGAGGGAGAAGGTGGGAGGATCAGAGGAGTTAGAAATAAGTTAGAAAGGAGTGACCAGCTCTGGGTTTGTTGGCATCTCAGGTTGGCTGTTGTTGGGATGAAGAGTAGACGGGAAGCAGAAGGAAACTCCCTTTTTCCCACACTACCCTCCTCCCCTGGGTCCTCTGCTGCCATGCTGGACGGAAATGTCAGGGATTGGTTTCTTTTGAAAGCTGATAATTCTGCCAAATTAAATATTGTGGTCTTTTTATAAAAAAAAACCAAAAACAAATAACAGTCATATACAGTCCTGTGAGTACACGCCATAGAAATCCTGAATTTTTCAACATATTTGATCTGAGACACAAAAGAAGTGGAATCCTTGTTCAGCTCTGATGTTTCATGTACATAAGAAGAGAACCAAACACCATCTGGTCCTTCTCTTTCACTACAGCCTCAGACGAACAAAAGACCAGCTCAGTGAGAAAACCTGCTTCCATCCTTTCTGTTTCCACAGATCAGCACCCGGATCCAGCTTAACTCAATGCCAAGGAGGAAAGACATCAGCAAGGATCAGAGAAGCAGTTTGGGAAGGTCATCAGGTCATTTTCAAAATATCTGGAGTCCATCACTCGTCAGAGAGAAAACATTTAAAACAGTTGTTTATTTTCCAGGACTGGGTGTCCCAGCAGGTTCAGCCCAAGAAAAAACCCAGATCTCCACCTCAGACTCTCCAGGTCTCAGTCAGCAGGTAAAGTCTAAAAGTTCAGGACAGTCCAGTTAGAATCAGACTGAACCAGTACGGCTTGTTGGGAAGGTTGCAGGAGATAAAAGAACATGGCAGCACGGCTTAGGCTGGCAAAGCTGCATCTGAACAAGCCGAAGACGTCCCAGAGGACTGAGGGGTTGGAAAGGACCCAAATGCAGAACAAAGACAGAGGAGCTGAAGCCCAGTGGTGTCTAAGCTTTAATGAGGAAATACCAGAAACTATAGATACAGGAACGAAACAGGGAGTAACATGAGTAATGACCCAACAAGAGGCAACTGAAAACCAAGAGTCTGAAACATGTGATTCTAACAACAAAATGAGCAGCAGGCGAGGCAGTCAGCAGAAGAAACCAGGCCAGATAACCAGGAAGCAGGAAGTGGACAGAACACAAGGGAAAAACTTCAAAATAAAACAAAACAAAACTCAGACCAACAAAACCCCAAACCAGAACCCACAGATCGTGACACCAGACTTCTGGAACAAGGTCCTCTGGACAGACCTGACCAAAGTGGACAGGTTTGGTCCTTAAACGCCTCATAGCAGCTGTCAGCACGGTGGTGGAGGTATGATGGTCTGGACACCTGCAGTCATTGCTGAACCATAAACTCCTCTAGATACCAAAGTCTTCTAGAGTCAGATGTGAGCCAATCTGTCCAACAGCTGAAGCTGGAACTGTCTCATGCAGCAGGACCAAGATCCCAAACACAGCAGAAGGTCTACACCAGAACCAGGTGTGGAGCAGGTCCTCATCCTGACTGCAGGAACCAGACAGGCTGGAGGGGGAGGTGGTCTCGGTGTGGACCAGTCAGAGTCCAGACCTCATCCTGACTGCAGGAACCAGACAGGCTGGAGGGGGAGGTGGTCTCGGTCGTACCAAAATCAGGAAATAATGTCTTGTAGTTTTAAGGGTTAATGATCTGATTGTCCATCAAGTTTGGACTTCATGTTCTCTGAACTGTTCCTTTAACCTATTAGGACTGAACCGGAGAGGAGACAACGGAGGACCACCATGTCTGCCCACCATGATGTCCATCTCAGTCCCTCCTGTTGTAATGATTTCTGCTCCTCTCAGATGTTTTTCTCCATCACCTTCTGCTGTTATTTCTCCCCCCTCCTCCTCTCCTGCATGTTCCTTGCTCTTTTATTCACCTTTGTTTCTACAGCTGTCTCTTCACAGTGTTGAACTTTTTCTCTGTTATTGTCTCATCTCATCTCTCTTTAAAACTCATCTGTGTCACTGAGCTTCACCACCTTCATGTAAAACCTGCACATTTATAACCATAAGCTCACTCGGCCTCCCACAGAAGTTTGGATGCTGAGTAAAACTGAAAAAAGCAGAATCTCATAAGGTCACATTTTATTCCCAGTAGAAGATCAGCAACATGTCAGAGTAAACAGAGACGTTTCACCATGTGACGAAAATACGAGCTGATAGTGAATCTGATGCAGCAACATGTCTGGAAAAAGTAGTTCCAGGGTGGTGTTCAGCATGGTGGAAAAAGTAGTTCCAGGGTGATGTTCAGCATGGTGTAAAAAGTAGTTCCAGGGTGATGGTCAGCATGGTGTAAAAAGTAGTTCCAGGGTGATGTTCAGCATGGTGTAAAAAGTAGTTCCAGGGTGATGTTCAGCATGGTGTAAAAAGTAGTTCCAGGGTGGTGTTCAGCATGGTGTAAAAAGTAGTTCCAGGGTGGTGTTCAGCATGGTGTAAAAAGTAGTTCCAGGGTGATGTTCAGCATGATGTAAAAAGTAGTTCCAGGGTGATGTTCAGCATGGTGTAAAAAGTAGTTCCAGGGTGGTGTTCAGCATGGTGTAAAAAGTAGTTCCAGGGTGATGTTCAGCATGGTGTAAAAAGTAGTTCCAGGGTGGTGTTCAGCATGGTGTAAAAAGTAGTTCCAGGGTGGTGTTCAGCATGGTGTAAAAAGTAGTTCCAGGGTGATGTTCAGCATGGTGTAAAAAGTAGTTCCAGGGTGGTGTTCAGCATGGTGTAAAAAGTAGTTCCAGGGTGATGTTCAGCACGGTGTAAAAAGTAGTTCCAGGGTGGTGTTCGGCATGGTGTAAAAAGTAGTTCCAGGGTGGTGTTCGGCATGGTGTAAAAAGTAGTTCCAGGGTGGTGTTCAGCACGGTGTAAAAAGTAGTTCCAGGGTGATGTTCAGCACGGTGTAAAAAGTAGTTCCAGGGTGATGTTCGGCATGGTGTAAAAAGTAGTTCCAGGGTGATGTTCAGCACGGTGTAAAAAGTAGTTCCAGGGTGATGTTCAGCACGGTGTAAAAAGTAGTTCCAGGGTGATGTTCAGCACGGTGTAAAAAGTAGTTCCAGGGTGATGTTCAGCATGGTGTAAAAAGTAGTTCCAGGGTGGTGTTCAGCATGGTGTAAAAAGTAGTTCCAGGGTGGCGTTCAGCATGGTGTAAAAAGTAGTTCCAGGGTGGCGTTCAGCATGGTGTAAAAAGTAGTTCCAGGGTGGTGTTCAGCATGGTGTAGCATCTCTTCTTCTATCATGTCTGGAAACGTCTGGGAAGTGAGGAGACCAGTTGCTGGAGTTTTAGGAGAGGAATGTTGTCCCATTCTGGTCTGATGCAGGATTCTAGCTGCTCTACAGTCCTGGACCTTGGTTGCTGGATTTCTGCTTCCATGATGCTCCAGATGTTGTGTACTGGTAAAAGGTCTGGACTGCAGGCAGGCCAGTTCAGCAGCCGGACTCTTCTCCTGTGAAGCCATGCTGCTGTGATGGATGCAGGATGTGGTTCAGCATCATCTTGCTGAAATCTGCAAGGCCTTCCCTGAAAGAGACGTTGTCTGGATGGGAGCAGATGTTGCTCTAAAACCTCCATGTACTTTTCAGCATTGATGGAGCTTCACAGATGTGGAAGCTGGCCACGCCATAGGCACTAATGCAGCCCCATCCCATCAGAGATGCAGCTTTTCACCTGTCCACTGATAACAAGCTGGATGCTCCCTCTCCTCTTTAGTCTGCAGGACACGCCGTCCATGTTTCCACAAACTAGTTCACATCTTCATCCAGGTTTCCACTTTGCCTCAGACCATTTTAAATGAGCTTTAGTCCAGAGAAGACGGAAGAAGCTGGTTCTGGATCCTGTTCACATCTGGCTTCTTCTCTGCATGATGGAGCTTTAACCTGCATTTGTGGATTTCAGGGTGAACTGTGTTCACAGACAGTGGTTTCTGGAAGTCTTCCTGAGTCCATGCAGTGGTTTCTAGTAGAGAATCATGTCTGCTTTTAGGCAAGGCAAATTTATTTGTACAGCACATTTCATGTACAATACAATTCAAAGTGTTTTAATGCAGAAGATCACTAGCATCCAGCCTTGTCCCATGCACACAGAGATTCCATCTGATTATCTGAATCTGTAGATCAGGGGTGCCCAATATATCGATCTACTGGTCGATCGCAAAGGGAGTACAAGAAGATTGCACAGAACTCCCAGAATGAAGTTGAAAAAAAAAAAAGAAAAAAAAGTAGATGCCTGGCATTTAAAAGTAGAGGAAGAATGACAGGCTATCATCCATCTGCACCATGACATTTGTGTTTGACATACAGGGTAGCCAATCTGACGTCTGATCAGCTTCGGGTTGCCACCCTACGCACGAGCATTTACCTGCGCTAACTTCAGCTTAATGATTTTAGCAAGCTACCGTGTTGCATAGCTAGCCGCAAGTTTAAACAAAATTTAAGAAAGGGGATAAAATGAGTGCTGTAGCTGGTCCAAAGAAGAAACCTCAGACTTATCACTTCTATATGGAATAGGAGGAGGATTTTTTCCCCCCGGTGTCATATTTGAAGTGTGTTTGTCTCATCTGTCTGTGTGCCTTTGCTCTTCCAAAGAAGGGAAACGTAGAGCACCATTTTCAGACTGTCCACAACACTGACCTTGACTTACTTCCGAAAAGCGAGCTGAGAAAGAACTAAAATTCTTCAGAGAAAAACTACCCCAACATGAGGAAATGCTGCCTCCATGACTGCATTATTCGGTTCCACTTATTCATGCAAATCAGCCTTTCCCACATGAAGATTAGGTCCAAATACCGTTCTACCATGACTGATGGTCATATGAAAACGTGCGTGAGGCTGGCTGTCAGCAGCTCCTGTCCGGACTCTGCAGCCTTGGCTGATGCCATTCAGGGCAAGTCATCAGAGTAAGGTAAGTCGCTTTGGATAAAAGCGTCTGCTAAATGACTGTAGAATAGAAATGACTGTAGAATAAGGTAAGGAAGATTAAGGTACTGTCAAGAAGTGGGCCAAATGCGGACAGAACCAGAATCAATGCAGATAAAAGGGTTAATTTCCAAAACGCAGGACAGGGAACCAGACCTGACATGTACAGAACGGGCTTGTTCAATGTGAGTTAATGCAGTTGTGCAAGAAACACCAATGTGTGTTTTCAGCTGAAATTCAAATTCAGTGACTGAATTTCTAATCCTAAAAACACAAAAAGAATATGCAATAATAATAATTTAAAAAAAACAATATAGAATAGATAAATAAGCATTTGCATTTTTATTGTAGGTCGATTATTTTGACTTGATCATTTTCTAACTAGCTCGCGAGCTGAAAAAGTTTGGGCACCCCTGCTGCAGATGATGAAAAGTTTTCCCAGTTTACTTTGAGGAACAGTTTTCTGAAACAGCTCCTCAATTTGTATGCAATTTGAACTTCTGCTCATTATTATTCCTGTGGCAGCGTGGCTCAGCAAGGTAGAGCGGTCATCTCGTAATCCGAGGGTTGCCGGTTCGATCCCCGGCCAAGTCGAGTTCATGTCGAGGTGTCCTTGGGCAAGATACTGAACCCGTAATTGCTCCTGATGGGTCGTGGTTAGCGCCTTGCATGGCAGCTTCGGCCATCAGTGTGTGTGAATGTGTGTGTGAATGGGTGAATGTGATGTATCATGTAAAGCACTTTGGGTATCGTTCCAGGTACAGTAAAGCGCTTTATAAATAGGGAGCATTTAGCATTTTTACCATTCCTGAGAGACTCTGCCTCCCTGTGGTGCTCTTTTTCTACCCACTCATGTCACTAAACTGTTGATGCTAAAAATAATCAGTTTAAACATCAAATTCATATTTGAATGAAATAGTTTTTCATGTCTCACTATTTTAATGTTTTTATATTTTTATTGTGAGTAAAATATTTTGCTTCAGACAGTTTGAAAGTGATTGTATTCTCTTTTATCTGTGCTGAACAACTTTCTTTTAACCTCGGGTTGTAATAAATAAAAGTATATTACATTTAGCAGAAACGTAAAACCTTCAGACTTCCACAAACTTTTGCTCAATCCTGCGAATCTGCCTCAGGCTTCATTCGACGTCCTTTTCCCTCTGATTCATGCATGTCCCTCGTCTTCTCTCTGCAGCCAGAGTGTCTGGATCAGCTGCTGCTCTGCTTCGTCGCCAGATTTATAAGCTGATAGAAAAAGTTCAGCGAGGCTGCCAGACCAGAGGAATACGCTCCATCTACCACCGCCCATTAAAGCCCACCACCCTCCACATGACAGCTAAATGAAAACTATTAAGAAAATGTGTTGAGGGCTCTTAACGCTCCCATGGGTGTGTTTTTGTGTGTGCCCATTTGCAGCATGCCAAACAGTGTCTGGAGTCATTAGGGTTGGTGAATGCAGACAAAAAGCAATTAAAACTGTTATAAACGGAACCGCAGAGAGCAGAAAACATGACAACCAGGAACAAAAGTGACCTGGTTTGTTCTGATTCTTGGATGTGTGAAACAAAACACATTTATTCCTCACAGAACTCACATGAACAACTTCATGCAGCCATGACATGATTTTTACCAAACATACCCATCATTCATGTCAAGACTTTATTTCCTATTAAAACTTGTAAAAACAAGTTTCTTTCAACATGATCTCAGCAGGTAGAAACATGTCATTTATCTGTCTAGAAGCTTCATTGTTTGCCATTAGAATAACAAAAGTTCAGATAATCCAGTAAAGTTGGTAGAGTCTGTCATGTTCTACAGCTGATTTAGTTCTGATCGAAACCTGTCTACCTGACAGGTTTCGATGGTAGTCAGAGGTGTCACTGGATGCTGTGTCACATGTACGAATCAGCTGATGCTCACTGAGGCTGTCAGTCCGACCCATCAGAGAGGCTGGCCGACACCGTACGTCAGCTTGGGCGGCGTACACACATATGCAGAAAGAAAGAGGCCGAGGATTTCTAATCTGGAGCTGAGAAATTCAGACCATCTTTCTTTCTGACATCATTGCTAAGAACAGCAACAAAGCTCGAGCCTTGTTCGTTACTGTTAACAGGCTAACTGATCCTCCTGGTCAGTAACCCAGAACTTCTATCCAACCGGGCCTGGAATAAGTTGGCTTCTTTCTTTACCGACTGCATCCAGAAAACCAGGCAGTCAGTGCTTCCATGCCAGGGGATGACATATGTCCCTGTGTCCACTCCAGTGACGTGTGGTCAGGTGAGGCAGGTGAGGCAGGTGAGGCAGTGCTAATGAACATGAAATGTTCAAAGCTGCTGCAGGAGGATCTCGGCTGGCTTACCGTCACATATTAATGTCTTTTAATGAAGAGTGTGGAGGAAAACAAGTGTTGTGAAATGTTGCAGCCTCCTAATTAGAAAATAGCCTACACCTAATAAAATTAAACTATGATAAAAGAAAATATTAACCAAAGAATTTGTTTTATTTTTATTAGTTTTGCCTTTTTTAACATTTTTAGCTTGTCTTTTCATACGTTCCCATGACGTTCCTCTCCACAGCAGCCTCCATGTACCAGGTTATTATGCACATTAGATGATGTCATTTAGCGATTTAGCGACTTTTAGGACGCCAGCAGCTACTTTTCTCACTAAAGAGTTAGTTACAGTGGGTGTGTGAGTGTAATTAAAAGAGGAATGCTGATAGGATATGAAGCATTACCAGTTGCATGCTGTTGAATGAATATAGAAATAAGATGCTCTTTTCAGTTCTTACAATGTAAATCAGTGCCTCACCAACCATAAACTTCACCGCACGTCACTGGTCCACTCAGCATTGTGTCAGCTTGTTTAAAGCCAAATACTGTAATATGTGCTTCAATATGTATTATTTTCAATCTTAAACGTGACCATGTAAACAAGATCTCTAAGATCCGTATTAAACTTTTACTTTTCCAGACATCTGCTGTTTATCTCCACAACCTGCTCTTTACTGCACATCTTCTGCAACAAAAGGATGTACGTGAACTGTTTTCAGTCACTTGCAATTTTCAGAATAAAGATCATGCTGTAGTATTTACTGTACCTCTATCATCTCATCTGTCTCTTCCTTCTTTCCCTACAGGCTTCATCACTTGTTTTCCTTCCATCATTTCCCTTCTTTACTTCTTTCTCTTGCTGTTTTCCATCTTTACCATTACTACTTTTTCAGTAGTAAAGCCGAGTTTAAACTAGTGGTAAACTCTGATTTTTCCTTCCAGTCTCGAACACACCTGTCCTGGAGCAACACACACATACAAGAACCACCAACCTCATTAATACATAAAGTAAACACACACACAAAGGTGAGACCATGAAAGACTGGTTTGTATTCCAAATATAAGTGTATTGTGAGCAACATAAAATGTAAAACACTCTTTAAAACTCTTTAGCTATGACCAGCCAGTGACCTGGAGGTGAACAAAAACAGTAAATAAATTTATAATAAAGCTGTTCTTTATTTATCTATATTTAAACTAAAGCAGCATCTAGAAACTGAACATCCAACACTGGGAAAGCCGTTTCCATCTACAACACAAACGCATGCGCGCGCGCACACACACACACACACAGCAGCGGGTAAACCAGTGAACCACGTAGACTTCACCACTGGATTTAATGCAAATGTGTAGAACAGAAAAGGGCAGGGCTAACGGTTTAGTACAGCTAGCTTAACCTTCGAAGTATTAAGTACTGTCACGAATGATCTGCCTAATGTTCATTTAATTTTAAGACAAACAGGGTGTAAATTATTTGTGGTTTACATGTTTCATGTGTTGGCCAGAATCTTGCTGCCCGTTGGCAGCGACCACAACTGAAGAGTTTCTCTCGTCTTCTTCTCGTCGAAATAACACCAGAGTTCAGGGATAAAACGCTGGGCTGTTAGCCAACACGGAGGATTCCTGCTTCCATAAATTGGTCATATTATTGTACCTGTGTTGCATTCACATATGCCAGGAAATTACAAAACTACCATCTTCTTTAATGTCATAAGGCGGCTGAGAGAATGTAAACTTATTCCTTCTGGGATGAAAAAACATTCGGGGCTTGATGTGAAATGTTCGGGGCTAGAGCCGGGAACGCCCAGGCCAGGCCACGCCCCTGGACAGAGACATAAAGTTGTGTATCATCTGCATAACTTTGATAACTAATGCTATAGTTCTGTAATATTTTACCCAAAGGGAGCATATATAAGTTGAACAGAAGAGGTCCAAGGACTGACCCCTGGGGGACTCCACAAGTCATGGCCACTCGCTCGGATTCATAGCTGCCGATCGTAACTAAATAACTCCGGCCTTCTAAATAGGACCTGAACCAGTTAAGGACCGCTCCAGAAAGTCCAACCCAGTTTTCAGCCTGAAAACAGGATTCTGTGATCTACAGTATCAAACGCAGCACTGAGATCCAACAGAACCAGGACTGATACTAGACCAAAAACCAGGACTAGTACTAGATCAGAACCAGGACTGATACTTGACCAGAACCAGGACTGATACTAGACCAGAACCAGGACTGATACTTGACCAGACCCAGGACTGATACTAGACCAGAACCAGGACTGATACTTGACCAAAAACCAGGACTAGTACTAGACCAGAACCAGGACTGATACTAGATCAGAACCAGGACTGATACTTGACCAGAACCAGGACTGATACTAGACCAGAACCAGGACTGATACTAGATCAGAACCAGGACTAGTACTAGACCAGAACCAGGACTGATACTAGATCAGAACCAGGACTAGTACTAGACCAGAACCAGGACTGATACTTGACAACCTAATGCCATTTAACACTTTGACCAGAGCTGTTTCAGTGCTGTGATGAGGTCGGAAGCCGGACTGAAATTTATCAAGATTTCCACTTTCATTTAAAAAGTCATGAAGCTGGTGAAATACAACTTTCTCAATAATCTTGGAAATAAAAGAGGTTAGAGACGGTCTATAGTTGTTCATTATAGAGGCGTCTAGAGTCCTTTTCTTTAGGAGGCTTAATAGCAGCTATCTTTAGTGACTTGGGAAAGATGCCTGATGCCAGTGAGCTGTTAACTATCAGTAGGAGACCACTTTCTACTGAGGTAAAAACTGGTTTTAAAAAGTCGGATGGTATCATGTCCAGAGTTCATGTTGTTGATTTCAGATGCCAAACTGTTTCTTGTAGGATTTTTAAATTCACTATTTTAAATTGCGACATAACATCAGAATTTTTTCCGGGTTTTAGACGCAGACTAATTTTCTTGTTTGACTGTGTGGAATTAATATTTTGCCTAATTGTTTTAATTTTTTGGCTAAAAAAGTTTGCAAATTGGTTGCATTTCTCAGTGGAAAGGAGCTCAGGGCTTATCTGTTTAGGAGGATTAGTAAGTTTTTCAATCATAGCAAACAGAATGTGAGAATTGTTGACGTTCCTGTTAATCATTTCAGATAAATGCAGCTCTCTGGCCTTCACAGCTCATTGTTATAGTTACGCAGGCTTTGTTTGTACAGCTCATAGTGAATTTGAAGTTTATTTTTCCGCCATTTCCGCTCAGTTTTTCTGCATTCTCTTTTTAGGCTGGTAACCACAGTGGTGTTTCTCCATGGTGTTTTCTGTTTGCTCAAAGTGCTCTTGATTCTTATCGGTGCAACAGCATGTCATGGACACCGGACTCTAGTTTTTGCTCTTTTGTTGTTCTGTCCCTATGTGTATTTGTGGGCATGATTGTTTCTTCAAACAGATTCCTATGGTGCAGCTGCTTCTCATCTAATCATCACAGCTGCCACCCATCTACTCATCATGGCTACCAGTCATCTACTCATCTGCCAGAGTATTTAGACCACATCCCTCTTTCACTCGATGCCAGAGCGTTGTACCAACCTCACTTGGTATCTGGTTATTTGTATTTTTGAGAGATTCTGTCAAGCCATTGTTTCCTGGTGTAAATCCGTTTTGTCTTCCAGTGAATCCTGTGTAAACCTGTCAAATCCAGAGCCTCGCCTGCACCACTCAGCCCCTTCAAACCGAGGATTCAGCTGTCTGCCTGCTTGCCATTAATCTAAACTATTGTTGTCATCAAATAAACCTTTTTCCCTCAGCTCTAGACCTCTGTCTGCATTTGGGTCTGCACCTCCACTGCATTGTGACACAGCATCCATTACATTCAAGACTTTCAGATTGAAATGATCCAGGAGTCCATCAACTGACTCTGCTCTGGTTGTTGGTAACATAGCTATGGCCTCCACAAACTTAGCACTTGTTCTTTCATTAATGTTCCTCTTCCTAACCGAGGAGCAGGTTGGTTGAACATTCTGAGTGATCAGTAAATCAAACAAAATACAAAAATGGTCAGACAAGGTCGAGTCAGTGACCGTAACAGAAGAAATTTCCACACCCTGAAATAACCAGGTCCAGAATGTGACCTCGAATGTGGGTCGGTTCTTTTACATGTTGCCACAAACCAAACATCCAATATGGAAGAAAATTCCTTGACATTACCATCCATCATGTTATCTATGTGAATGTTAAAATCCCCAGTTAAGATGAAATGGTTAAAATCAGTAGAGATAACCGACAATAATTCAGAAAATTCATCAGTAAAATTTACACAGTGTCCTGGACGTCTGTAGATGATTAGAAATAGGATTTTAGGAATGCCCCTTAAAATAAAACTAAGATATTCAAAAGAAGTAAAATCAGCAAATGAAATCTCTTTACACTGGAATGAATCTTTAAATAAGGCAGCTTCTCCTCCACCTTTCCTCCCGTTTCCACATTTATCCATAAAACTAAAATGAGGGGGTGCTGTTTCATTAAGAACTGTAGCACTTGTGTCTTCTGTTAACCATGTTTCTGTCAGAAAAAGAAAATCTAAACTGTGAGAAATGATGAAGTCATTAACTAACAGTGACTTGTTGGACAGAGATCTAACATTTAGTACAGCAGCTTTATGAAGTTTACACTGGTCTCTGTTGTATTCTGAGTTATACAAGGTACAGTTAACAGATTAGATCGATTCACCCCACAAACTGACCGTGTTCGATTCCTTATTTTACTAACTAACACAGGAATCCTACTGGGTCCAGTCTTGATCTCAGAACAGCTGTCAGCTGTCAGAATTGTGTCTATTTGTTTTTGTGTGGAGGCGCCGATAGCTTCTCTAGTCCTCCTGTTTGTGGAATTTTGGCCTCTCCTCCTGGTCTGGTTAGCCCTGGGCTGAGTTTTAGGGCTATTTCTTGAATTTTGATATATCCTTGCATTACATTCATCATCATTCATTTTAATATGACTCAACACATCATATTTATTATGCAGTGAGACTTCAGGTGGTGGAGTGAGTACTGGAGCTTTATATTTCCTGCTGGATTTACCTCTGCGATGAACAACATCAGACCAGGTTCTGGCCGGGGTTGATGACTTTGGTCTGGCACCAACAGTGTTCCAGAAGGAGAGATCAGTCTGATGGTCCGGTTTGGGATTTCCCAGCTATTCCAGTGTCATTTGAACACATCCAGGGAAGTGTATCAGCCAGGTCTGTAGCGACAGTCTCCACATTCGACATGCCTTCGCGTATGAAGATGTGACTCAATCCATTTGATAACTCAGTAGCTTGTACAGAAGCTACTACAGAGTCAATAAATTCTTCATTCACACGAATGTCTTGCAGTGTTTCAATCCTCCTCTCCAACTGTGTTATCCTCAAAGAAAGTTGCTCACACTCAGTGCAGCTCACTGATACTGCAGGGTTAGGAGACATCATTCCACTAGTTCTGCGATGGCAGTCAACTAAATTTATCAAAAAATATATTTGTTCCGGTGATTTATAAGTGACCAGGAGTCCTTCTTCCTAAATTTCTTGCCGGTAAAGATAAGAAAAAAAAAGAAAAAAGAAGAAAAATGCAAGCAGAAAGGAGAGCAAAGCAGGAAGCGTCCACACGGCAGCAAAGCAGGAAGTAGTAAACACTTCTCTGCTTTCAGGCGTCTTCCCTCAGACCCTAAAAACAACCGTCATCAAGCCTCTACTGAAAAAGAAAAACTTGGACTCGTCCTTCATGAGCAGCTCCAGGCCGATATCAAACCTCCCCTTTCTTAGTCAGATTCTAGAAAAGCTGTCTTCCAGCAGCTACACAACTTCCTG
Organism: Melanotaenia boesemani; assembly: GCF_017639745.1. Classification (NCBI taxonomy): domain Eukaryota; kingdom Metazoa; phylum Chordata; class Actinopteri; order Atheriniformes; family Melanotaeniidae; genus Melanotaenia; species Melanotaenia boesemani. The sequence goes on from NC_055692.1 coordinate 1,239,712, forward strand.
ACACTAAATAACTGTTCTGATGTCGACCAGTCAGGTTTCCGGCCAAACCACAGCACTGAGATGCTCTAGTTAAGGCATAGTGAAGGTCCTCGCAGGTATTTTTCCAGTTCTGTTATCTCTCTGATGACTAGGACTTTTGCCTTTCTACCTTGCAATCTGAAGTCTACGTTGACTGGATTTTTCTGTTTCCTTGTTAGTTGTGCCTGTCTTGCAATGTCTTGCATGCTTTTTTGTGAGTTTTTCATTTACATGATAAATGAAAATTCCTCCCTCACCACCGGATATGTTCCACTAGCCTTCAAGACTGCTGCTGTCACTCCGATCATCAAAAAACCTGGTGCTGATCTGTCTGACTTCAATAACCTTCGTCCCATCTCTAATCTTCCCTTTCTCTCCAAAGTTCTGGAAAAGGTTGTCGCCTCTCAGCTCCACAAACACCTCACTAACAATAACCTTTACGAACAATTCCAGTCTGGCTTCCGTCCTTTTCACAGCACAGAATCTGCTCTGTTAAAAATCACCAACGACCTGCTGATGGCAGCTGACTCCGGTCTTCTTACAATCCTCATCCTCTTAGATCTCAGTGCAGCATTTGACACCATCTCACACAACATCCTCCTCAATAGACTGGCAACCCTCAGTGTTTCTCATACTCCTCTCACTTGGTTCTCCTCCTATCTCTCTAACCGCACATAGTTTATTCATCTCAAGACCCACACTTCAGAGTCACTCCCTGTCTGGGCCGGTGTACCCCAGGGATCAGTCCTGGGCCCCTTCTGTTCATCACATATCTTCTCCCCCTTGGCTACATTTTCCATAAATATAATATCAACTTCCACTCCTACGCAGACGACACCCAGCTCTACATCTCCTCCAAACCGTACTCCTCTCTTCCACCTTCCTCTCTCTCTGACTGTCTCCAGGAAATAAAAGCATGGTTCTCCTTCAGTTTTCTCAAACTCAACAGCAGTAAAGCTGAGGCTCTACTTGTCATCACGCCCTCCACTCTAACCAAGTCTCACAGTTTCTCCATCAACATTGACAGTTCTACCATTTTCCCCTCCCCTCAGGTCAAGAGTCTCAGCGTCATTCTCGACAGCACCCTATCATTTCAAGCCCACATCAATAGCATTACTCGGTCTGCCTACTTCCACCTTCGTAATATTGATCGTCTACGCTCTTCACTCACTCCACATGCTGCTGCAATCCTTATCCATAGTCTTATCACATCCTGCATCGACTACAATCACTCCAGAAACTGCAGCTTCTCCAGAACTCTGCTGCTTGTATCCTGACTCGCACCTCTTCCTTTAAACATATTTCCCCTGTCCTTCAACAACTCCACTGGCTCCCAATAAAATACAGAATCAACTATAAGTTACTGGTCCTCACTTTCAAAGGTATTCACCATCTGGCCCCTCCTTATCTGTCTGATCTCCTCCATATTGCCACTCCCTCCCATGCTCTCAGGTCATCCTCCTCCGTTCACCTTACTGTTCCCTCTGCCCGTCTCTGGAACTCACTTCCATCCGAGATTAGGAACATCAACTCCCTTCCATCATTCACATCTGCACTCAAAACCCACCTGTTTAAACTGGCATACTCCCTATAACTCATGTAAACTGACTGTTTTGTATAATTTTTATGGGTGTTTGAAAGGCGCCAAGAAATAACATGTATTATTATTATTATTATTAAATGATTGCGGATAATGATTGCCAGTTTTATATTTTTATTCTTTCTTGGAAGAGGGGGACACCCCTCTATATCCTTACTTTCCACCTTTATGGTCTTGCTTTCCAAGTAGGCAATTACTGTTCTTGCTCTGGTGGGTCCCCAGTTTCTGTTGCATAACCCTTGCATATGACTGGTGTGTGGTTTCCAGACCACTGATCGTCACATCATTTATTCTGGAGTACTGTTCCTGTTCTGACACTCGAGATTCCAGGGGGGCAGTTTTCATATCCCTTTCCTCATTTAGTCTTTTAAGGGTTTTAATCTCTCCCATTAAGTCCATCATCATTTTTTGTTGTTTTGAAATTGTTGATATTTCTTGAGACATGAATTTAAGAGACTTCTTTATTTCTTCAGTTTCCTCATCAGTGACATTTCTTTTAGGTGCCATCTTGAAAAAATACTCCAGTGGCAAAGGAGACCAAGTGGCCGCAAAGCTGTTGGCTGATAGCCATTAGCCTGGTACCTGGCTAGTCAAGTAGCCTCAGCCTGGCACCTGTTGGTGGACCCAATGGCTAGTGGTTCCTCCTGGGCCTGGTGGCTTCTGGTGCCTCCTGGGCCTGGTGGCTGCTGGTAGCTCCTGGGCCTGGTGGCTCCTGATGCCTCCTGGGCCTGGTGGCTGCTGGTAGCTCCTGGGCCTTGTGGCTCCTGATGCCTCCTGGGCCTGGTGGTTGCTGGTAGCTCCTGGGCCTGGTGGCTCCTGATGCCTCCTGGGCCTGGTGGCTGCTGGTAGCTCCTGGGCCTGGTGGCTCCTGATGCCTCCTGGGCCTGGTGGCTGCTGGTAGCTCCTGGGCCTTGTGGCTCCTGATGCCTCCTGGGCCTGGTGGTTGCTGGTAGCTTCTGGGCCTGGTGGTTAAACCATGTTGATTCGAGTGGAGTTCAGCTCTGGTCTTTAATGACATCTACCTGAGCACAGATAGCGGGAACATTTCAGTCCTGGTACTGCTGGATCTCAGTGCTGCATTTGACACGGTCGACCAGAACATCTCACTAGACCTGCTGGAAAACTGGGTTGGACTTTCTGGCTCTGCAGTTAACTGGGCTGAGTCCTATTTAAAAGACAGGGACTACTCTGTGTCTATAGGTAACTATAAATCTGAGCGAACCAAAATAACCTGTGGAGTTCCCCAAGGCTCCACTCCAGTCCTCACTAAGACCAGGAAAGTAGATCCTAGAACTCCAGTCCTCAGATCTTTACACTGGCTTCCTACTGTTAGTTTACAAAGACCTGAATAGTTTAGGACCAGAATAATCAGCATCAGGTCTACTTTCTGTTACCAGAGTCAGAACTAAACGTGGAGAGGCAGCGTTCAGCTTTTATGCTCCTCACATGTGGAACAAACATCCAGAAACCTGCAGGTCTGCTGACTCAGCAGTTTCACATCAGAGTTTAAACTTTTCTATTTGCTGCCTTTTATCAGAACAGCTGTTAATTCCCCACACTGGAACTGTATTTCTATTTTATCCATTTTATTTTATTTTACGTTTCTATTTTCTGTTTTTGTTAAATTTCTTTTATTTCTTTTAAAATCAGTTTTTAATGCACTTGTCATTGCTTCCTGCTCCCCGCTGTGATGCTTTAATGTTTTATGTAAAGCACTTTGAATTGTCTTCTACATGAAATGTGACGTACAGATAAACTTGCCTTTCCTCTTTTACCAACCCATACCATATAAGTGAATATAACAATCTCCAGCTGCGTTAATGTGGATAATTTTTGAGCCAATCAAACGTCCCATCAGAATAAAAGACAAGATGAGCTTCAGGAAAGACGTGCAAAATGTCGGTAGCAAAACTGAACTGGACTTTGGTGGATACGTTTTTGTTGGAAACTCTGGCAGATGTAAGGATTGTTGAGTTTCTCACCAGTTGAAGGGATTGTTGCTCGACAAAGAGCACCAGTAAAGTAAAAATAGCCTGCAGTAGATACAGTTTTATTAGGCTCACTTTCCTCCAAGAGGAAATCTTTGTCTTCGTCTTCTAAATTACTGCACATTGCACATGTTGTTTTAAACCTTTTTCCATGTAAACACACAGCTTGGATTACTTTATTTATCATCCATGGAAGCATTTCAGCTTGATTTCAGTGGGATAGATGAAATATGTCCATGTAAATGTAACTTCTAACATCTATCTATCACTTTAACATTCCTCAGCACACCCAGTGGTAGTCCACTTCAGCCTCCTGACCACCAGGTCTTTGCCCACACAGGGGAGCATGACATGTTGCCTTTCTGTGTGTTGCATCCTGTGATCACCTTTAAAGACAACCCAGTATCCATCAAATGAAGAGTTTTTATTGGCTAAATCCAATATTCATGTACCACCGACCAGTTTCAGACAGGATTGCAAAGGTTACACATTTCCAAGCCAAGCCGGTAGAGTGCATGGTTAGGCCACAGCAGCATTACCAAAACCAGACTGTTTCCACTCTGACCCATCAGCTGGAGTTTCTTCAAGAATCTGAAGTGATTGCAATGACACTCCTCCCTAATACTGCACCCTCTGTGTTTCTGCCTCAAGCCTTTTGAGCAGGTGAAACAGCTGAGAGGAGAGCGCGGGGGGGGGGGGGGGGGGGGACAACAACTGCTGCAACTCCAGTAACTGGGATCATGCAGAAGTCTCCAGAGAGCTGAACAAAGCAGTCGAGTCAAACATGGCTTCATTTGGACAAGCCAACAGAAATGACCCTGAAATGGCTCATGACACAATAACACGCATGCTGCTTCAGTCCAGCTGAGATTTAACTGGCCGGTGCTCTCAGATTTCTCACAGAGCCGCTGCACATGTTGAAGATCTTGGAATCACACCTCTTCTCTGCTTGTTTGTCTGGGAGTTTTTTTCTAAAGATTTATATCAACTCCATGTCAAAGCACACCGTTACACCATAACAGAAGGCCAGAATGTTGTCGCCTTGACTGAGCTACACGTCACACTTAAAGGTTTTCAGTATGTCCAAGCAGGAGGCAGAAGGGAGTCTACCATGGAGCTCAGGGTCATTAAGAACATGAACACCTGTTTTTTTTTTCAACCTTTATTTAACCAGATAGAAAAAAACCCATTGAGATCATGATCTCTTTTACAAGGGTGACCTGGCCAAGAGGTCTGCAGCACGTCATAAACAGACAAAGAAAACAGTATGAGAACCACAACAAAGAAACAAAACAAAATTAAAACATACAATATCACCAGAGCAATAGCATTTTCAACATAGAGTGCGTGTACTATCCAAGCAATTCAACAACAGACAACGAATTAAGATTTATAACACAGGCACTGTCCGATAGTCTCACTCTGTCTGTCCTTTAATATAGAGCGGAAAGCTCCAAGAGGAATAATTTCAAGAAGTTTCAGTTTGGACTGTAGAGTGTTCCATGCTGTGGGGGCAGCAAAGCTAAATGCTCTTTTTCCAAATTCAGACCTTACTCGTGGAACAGATAAAACAAGTGTAGAACAAGATCGCAAGGCATAGCAGCTGCTTGTTTTCTGCAGTAAAGTGCACAAATAAGGAGGACTCAAGCTTAAGAGAGCCTTATAAATTAGGGTCAGCCAGTGTGCATACCTACGGGCACTCAGAGAAGGCAAGATTGATTTTGCATATAGTTCACAGTGATGGGTGAGATAACTGCAGCCTGTTCCAAATCTCAGTGCCGCATGAAATACAGTGTCCAAGGACTGGAGACATTTGGACGAAGCACTCAAATAAAGCACATCCCCATAGTCGATAATGGGCAAGAAGGTCGCTGTCACTAATTACTTTCTGACCCTGACAGAGAAGCAGGTTCTATTTCTGAAAAGGAAACCAAGCTTCGCCCTAAGTTTAGAGACCAGATTATTTATATGAGTTTTAAAAGAGAGCTGTTGATCTATGATAAAACCCAAGTACTTATAATGTCAGACCTGCTCTATAGGTTTTCCATTTGATGTTGTGATATTTGGAATATTCTGCGGTAGCATCTTTGAATGATGGAAGACCATGAGCTTGGTTTTGTCTGTATTTAAAACCAATTTAAGATCATTTAAATGAGACTGGACAATGTTAAAAGCAGATTGTAAAAACTCAAAAGCCTGAGTGAGAGAGGTAGAACAGCAATAAATAATTGTATCGTCTGCATAAAAATGGTACATTGCATTTGATAAGTTATTACAGAGATGTTAATATAGATTGAAAATAAAATGGGTCCCAGCACTAAGCCTTGAGGTACCCCTTTGGTAATGTCCAGAAAAGAAGAGGTGGTTCCCGCCACCTTTGTCTGCTTCATCCTCCTGTAGACTCAAACATTGTCAGGATATGGCCCGGGGGCAGGGGGGGTGTAGGGGTTTGAAGGAGGGCTGAGTGGGATTCGGGGGATTATAGGGGGAGATGCTGGGGTGTGAGACAGGGATGCTTGTATGTTGTGTGTGTGTGTCTGTACTTTGGATGATGTTTGTGTGGATGTGGGGGTATGTTTGTGTGCGTGTGTATGCATGTGTTAGGATGAGTGGGGGTGTGTCTGGGGAGTGAGAGTGGGAGGGTTGGATGCTGTGTGAGTGTTTATATTGTGTGGGTGGGGCTGAGAGGGCATATATGAGTTAGGATGAGCGGGAGTGTGCAAGGAAATAGGCATGTGCATGTGTTTCTGTGTGTGGTTGGGGCGGGGCTGGGCGGGCCTTGGGGTGGGGGGGGGGTTGATCTGCCGCTGTCCCCATCCTCTCATTCCCCGTTAGGGATGTGGGAGGGTGGGTACTTTCTAGGGTTGGTGACGGCTCACTGGCTGTGGTCCCTGAATGGCCCGGTCGTGGGGGGCAGCCTCTCCTGGCCTGTCTTGCCCTGGGGGGCCTCCTGGGGAGCGGGGGTGCCTAATGCCACTAGAGGCTCATCATCCAGAGGGAAGTTTGCTTCTGGACGTACTTCCGTCCCCGGACCCCTCTTACTTCCCGCTCTCTCTGTCTCTCACACACACACACACGTAGGGAGTTGGGAGGCGTGGAGCCATGCGGGGTGGAACAGAGAAGACCATTCAGTGGTCTCCTTGGATGCACCCCGTGGCGACTCGCCTCTCAGTTTTAATTGCACCAAGACACCAAAACACTAGAAACACAACGCACAAACAACACCTGGGAGGCATGGCATGCGGTGCATGTCGGGCGGGGCCACTTAGGTGGCCCGGCTCCCGGCTCATTGCGGTCACTGCCCCTCAATTTTAATTGCACACAACACACACTACATAAACAGTCAGGAGCGGGGAGGGAGAGGGTATTGGGGACCTCTCACACCCCTGTTCCCCTGTGTGTGGCCGGGGTCGGGCAGGGGAAGGTGGTTCCCCGGGGCCGGGTCCCGGGGTGGCTGCGCTGGTGGGCTGCTGGCTCTGTGGGTGTTGGGTCAAGTGGGGGTTCTTGGGGTTTGCTGTCCTCTGGTCCGCCTGGGGTGTCCCCCACGGGGCATGGTGGGTGGGTTGTGTGTGGCGTGACTGTGTGGTGGTGAGTAATTGTGGGTGCGGCGTGGGGGAGGGTTTGAGTGTGGGGTTATATAGGGTGCAGGTGGGGAGTGGGGGGAGGGGGCTGATAGCACCCTGGTTCCCGGGGTGTGTGGCTGGAACATCGGGGTGTGTGCTGGCCTGCGCCGGGTGGCTGTCTGGGGGGGCCTGGTCCTCCTAGGCATGTTGCGGGCCCTCTGCCTTTGGGGGGTGGGGCGGCCGCCTCTGGGCTCCTGGGGCCCTGGGCCCTTCACTTGGGCTTCTCTGAGTAGCCGGTTGGAGTCATCTTCGTGATGGGGCTGGAGTCATCTTCGTGGTGGGGTGGCTTGGGTTGGTGCTCCGGGTCTGCTGCTGAGGGCCCGGGCCTCTGGCCCTGGTCTGCCTCTGGCCTCCGTGGAGGCGTGGTCTCACACATGATCTCACTCATCATTCTTCACCACTGATCACTCCTTGTTTCTCATGCTCTGCATGCTGACACAGTCACTGAGTTGTCCAGTGGGTTTTAATACTAAGTGATAATTTTTTTTTTTTTTTTTTTTCCTGTGAGTTAGTATCTGGTCGCTGTTATGTCTTTTTGATTTGGTTATTATTTACAAACTCTTAATGACTAGTTTTTTTCTGTGTGTGTGTTTCTGCTTTTGTAAAAGTTGTAGGAAATGTTCTGGTGTGTTCATGTACAGGTGTAACAGTTTGTTGTCTGGTGATGGTGTGGATTGAAGGTCGTTTCCTTCTGTCTGTGATCTTTTTGTCTCCTTTCTTCTTTCCCTTTTGCTCTTTTTGCTATTTTCCTTCTTTTTCTGTCCCCTCTGGTCAGGTCCAGCAAGATTACAGAGATTCCGTGATTCAAAGTAAATAAATTAATTAATTAATAACATTATCAAGAGGAGCCTTACCCATAGGCCTCCCCTTGGCAGAGCAAATTTGTTCAGCACAATACAGAAACCAGATTATCATTTTGCTGCTATGATGCTGGACAGGACAAGTTAAAAAAAAAAAAACAAAAAAAAAAAACATTGTCATGCTTTGTCCCAGTTTAGGGCAGGACTGTCACTTATTTACCCATTTTATTAACACGTCACTTTAATTATCTCTGTCACTTTTAATCTACCTTTGTATACAATTATTTACTTATTTGTACATGTTTATTTTGGTGTATTAATATTTTTTACCTTGCCTCAATTTATTTAGAGTATCTATATTTATTTAAAGTATCTATCTATCTATCTATCTATCTATCTATCTATCTATCTATCTATCTATCTATCTATCTATCTATCTATCTATCTATCTATCTATCTATCTATCTATCTATCCATCCATCCATCCATCCATCCATCCATCCATCCATCCATCCATCCATCCATCCATCCATCCATCCATCTGTCATGGCCTTGCATGGCATACAGTTTTTTTTACAGATGTAAAAGAAGCTAAATAAATCAGATTTACAGATTATATTAAAGAAGACATCGGAGTACTTGGAAGAAATCAAGGTGTATTAATCTGGTTTCTCATAATCAGATTATGCTGTCTACATGATTGCTTGAATAATCTGATAACTGCTAGAAATGAAATAATAATCAGATTTTTGGTGTGCATGTAAATGAATTCACTGTGGTTTGTTTTAGTTTTTCACAGGTTGTACTGAGCTCCAGGCAGTGAGTCAGAATTATTGAGTTAACCGAGACACAAACTGCAGCTTTGTCTGGTGCCTTGGTGAGGCAGTAATATAGAGCCGAGTATCCTCAGCATAATTATGATTAGATATCTGGCTTGTTTCCTAGTTAGTGGGAGCATGCAGATGCTGAACAATTAGGGAGCCCAATGTCGAGCCTTGAGGAACTCCACATATTAAGTTTATTTGAGTAGATTTATAGTTGCCAGGTGATACAAAGTAGTTCCTGTCTTTCAAATGGGATTCAAACCTGTTCAGAAATGGACCTGAGATTCTCACCGAATTTCCCAGCTGTCTAATAAGATAATACTTCTGATCTGAAACAATCAAGCATCCCAATAGTAACCTTTGGATTTTCTGGGTTCCCATCGTAATGCTGTGGGTCTGGAATGTTTGAATCTCAGAAAAACGGAGTTGAATCAGGTTTAGAGAGACCGGAAGCAGAAGTTGTTGTGAGTTGCAAAGAATGGGTGGTAGGGGTGCACAATACTGCACAATTTGACGTAAGACTTGTCAGGTAGAGGTGGGAGGAATATTAGACTTCTTTTATTTTACACTTTACACTCACCCAGTTTCTTTTTTACATATGTGTATATACATGTGTATGAATGCATGTGTGTCTCTTTTGGATGGGGACGTCTGATGGTTCTCCAGGTATCTGGTGGAGCCTCTTCTCCAGTGTGGGGGACACGGCCCCCAGTGCTCCAATGACCACTAGTACTACTGTTACCTTCACCTTCCAGGCTTTCTCCAGCTCTTCCGTAAGTCCTTGGTATTTCTCCAGGTTCTCGTGATCCTTTTTCCTAATATTTCCATCGTTGGGGATGGCTACATCCATCACAACGGCTTTCCTTTGGTACTTATCTACAGTATGATTCCTCTCATTCTCAACCACCTTGGAGGTGTTCCCATTGTGACCTAGGGGTCTCCAGTCCATATTCTGCACAGATGTTTCTGTACCCCACGCTGGCTACTTGGTTATGGCGTTCCATGGATTCTTTGCCTGCCAGTATCTTGCACCCTGCTGTGAGGTGCTGGATTGTTTCAGGGGCCTCTTTGCACAGCCTGCAACTGGCATCCTGCCTGGTGTGGTAGACCTGGTGTCCTGCCTGGTGCGTTTGACCTTGGGTCCTGCCTGGTGTGGTAGACCTGGGGTCCTGCCTAGTGGAGTAGACCTGAGGTCCTGCCTGGTGCAGTAGATTTGGGATCCTGCCTGGTGCGGTTGATCTGGGCTCCTGGCTGGTGTGGTAAACCTGGGGTCCTGCCTGGTGTGGTAAACCAGGGGTCCTGCCTGGTGCATTAGACCTGGGGTCCTGGGGGGGGGGCAGGATTAGTTCTCGGGGTGTGCGGCTGGGCACTGGGGTGTGGGGCTGGCCTCTGGCGGTGGCCATCTGGGCGGGCCGGGTCCCCCCGGGTGGCGTGCTGGCCCTTGGCCTGTGGGGGAGGGGGGTGTCCCTGCGCTCCTGGGCCCGGGCCCTCTGCCCCGTCTGTCCCAGGCGGCCGGTGCTCGGGGGGGGTCGGGGACTGCTGGCCTCGGCCTGCCGGGGCCGGTGCCCTGTGTCAGCGGGGGGGCTCCTGCAGGGGTCTCCTGCTGCTGTCTTCCTGGGCGGGCGAGTGGTCGTCTCTGTGGACCGGTCGGGGTCTGTTACCTACGGGGGGGCTGGTGGCCTGGGTCTCGGGACCGCTGGCCTGACTCTGGCCTCTGTTCAGGTGAGGTGGCATCTGCATGATCACTCTGCATGGTCACTCCTTCCTGAACGTCTCCACTCCGTATATTCGGTATGTTGACACAGTCTCTGCGTCGCCGTGCATTATTATTATTGTGATTATTATTATTGTTACTATTATCAACTAGTTGTGTAATGACCTACTGGCCAGGATGATCTTAGCTATATATGTTGTAAGTAGTATGGATTACATGGTCTTTTGTATGATGTCTGAAGTCCCCACCTGCACTCCCCACACCCTTTCTGTCCCTCTCCCTCCCCTCCCTCTTCTCTCTCCCTTCTTTTCTCTCTTTCTCTCTCTGTCCCCTCCGGTCGAGTCCAGCATTAAGAGTTTGATTTAATAAAGTTTTTCATATCATCAAGAGGGACTTTATACATGTAGTATAAATCCCTGCTTGATAGAGTAAAATTGCCCGGCACCAGACGGCAGCCAGACAATCATTCTGTTTGCAACGATGCTGGACAAGACAGGTGAAAAAAAAAAAAGACCTGGGGTCCTGCCTGGTGTGGTAGACCTGGGGTCCTGCCTGGTGCGGTTGATCTGGGATCCTGCCTGGTGCATTAGACCTGGGGTCCTGCCTGGTGCGATAGATCTGGGATCCTGCCTGGTGCGGTAGACCTGGGGTCCTGCCTGGTGTGGTAGAGCTGGGGTCCTGCCTGGTGCGGTAGATCTGGGATCCTGCCTGGTGCGGTAGATCTGGGATCCTGCCTGGTGTGGTAGATCTGGGATCCTGCCTGGTGTGGTAGACCTGGGGTCCTGTCTGGTGTGGTAAACCAGGGGTCCTGCCTGGTAAACCAGGGGTCCTGCCTGGTGTGGTAGACCTGGGGTCCTGCCTGGTGCGGTAGATCTGGGATCCTGCCTGGTGTGGTAAACCAGGGGTCCTGCCTGGTGTGGTAGACCTGGGGTCCTGCCTGGTGCGGTTGATCTGGGATCCTGCCTGGTGCATTAGACCTGGGGTCCTGCCTGGCGCGGTAGATCTGGGATCCTGCCTGGTGCGGTAGACCTGGGGTCCTGCCTGGTGCGGTAGACCTGGGGTCCTGCCTGGTGCGGTAGACCTGGGGTCCTGCCTGGTGCGGTAGATCTGGGATTCTGCCTGGTGTGGTAGATCTGGGATCCTGCCTGGTGTGGTAAACCTGGGGTCCTGCCTGGTGTGTTAGACCTGGGGTCCTGCCTGGTGCGGTAGACCTGGGGTCCTGCCTGGTGCGGTAAACCAGGGGTCCTGCCTGGTGCGTTAGACGTGGGGTCCTACCTGGTGCGGTAGATCTGGGGTCCTGCCTGGTGCGGTAGACCTGGGATCCTGCATGGTGCGTTAGACCTGGGGTCCTGCCTGGTGCGGTAGATCTGGGGTCCTGCCTGGTGCGGTAGATCTGGGGTCCTGCCTGGTGCGGTAGACCTGGGGTCCTGGCTGGCCTGGACCTTCACAGGCCGCCTCTATGCTGTCCTTCAGTCCAGCCCTCTCTAGCCATCAGTAGAACTTGTTCACATCCACCACTTCAGCTCTCTGTCGGTGGATCCCATGCAGGGGCTTGTCCATGATGGTTCCTCCATTTCATTCTCCTCCAGGTTCCATTGCCTGAGGCATTCACTCAGTGCTTCATCCCTTGGGGCCATCTTCCTGACGTCTTCATGGAGCCTGGATGGTTCATCTGGGATTGTGGCCCCGATGCTCACTAGTCCTCACCCTCCCTCTCTGTGCTTAGTGTATGGTCTGGACCCTGGATCTGGGGTGGAAACCTCCATGCATGGTGAACAACTTCCGTGTTTTAACATCTGTGGTCTGAACTTCCTCCTTTGGTCAGCTTATTACCCCAGCAGAGTATCTATCATTGGCAGGGCATCACTGTTAGTTACCTGGCCCTTGTTCTTGTCATTGAGCTGACTTCCCAGGACTTACTTGTTGCAGATATGTGGCTGTGGCAGTTTTCCTTCTGGGATTAAAAGCTTCAGCTGCTACAGACTGGTTTATACTGGGATTAAAAGCTTCAGCTGCTACAGACTGGTTTTTACTGGGATTAAAAGCTTCAGCTGCTACAGACTGGTTTATACTGGGATTAAAAGCTTCAGCTGCTACAGACTGGTTTATACTGGGATTAAAAGCTTCAGCTGCTACAGACTGGTTTTTACTGGGATTAAAAGCTTCAGCTGCTACAGACTGGGTTTTACTGGGATTAAAAGCTTCAGCTGCTACAGACTGGTTTTTACTGGGATTAAAAGCTTCAGCTGCTACAGACTGGTTTATACTGGGATTAAAAGCTTCAGCTGCTACAGACTGGTTTTTACTGGGATTAAAAGCTTCAGCTGCTACAGACTGGTTTTACTGGGATTAAAAGCTTCAGCTGCTACAGACTGGTTTTTACTGGGATTAAAAGCTTCAGCTGCTACAGACTGGTTTTTACTGGGATTAAAAGCTTCAGCTGCTACAGACTGGTTTTTACTGGGATTAAAAGCTTCAGCTGCTACAGACTGGTTTATACTGGGATTAAAAGCTTCAGCTGCTACAGACTGGTTTTTACTGGGATTAAAATCTTCAGCTGCTACAGACTGGTTTTTACTGGGATTAAAAGCTTCAGCTGCTACAGACTGGTTTATACTGGGATTAAAAGCTTCAGCTGCTACAGACTGGTTTTTACTGGGATTAAAAGCTTCAGCTGCTACAGACTGGTTTATACTGGGATTAAAAGCTTCAGCTGCTACAGACTGGTTTATACTGGGATTAAAAGCTTCAGCTGTTACAGACTGGTTTTTACTGGGATTAAAAGCTTCAGCTGCTACAGACTGGTTTTTACTGGGATTAAAAGCTTCAGCTGCTACAGACTGGTTTATACTGGGATTAAAAGCTTCAGCTGCTACAGACTGGTTTTTACTGGGATTAAAAGCTTCAGCTGCTACAGACTGGTTTATACTGGGATTAAAAGCTTCAGCTGCTACAGACTGGTTTATACTGGGATTAAAAGCTTCAGCTGTTACAGACTGGTTTTTACTGGGATTAAAAGCTTCAGCTGCTACAGACTGGTTTATACTGGGATTAAAAGCGTCAGCTGCTACAGACTGGTTTATACTGGGATTAAAAGCTTCAGCTGTTACAGACTGGTTTATACTGGGATTAAAAGCTTCAGCTGCTACAGACTGGTTTATACTGGGATTAAAAGCTTCAGCTGCTACAGACTGGTTTATACTGGGATTAAAAGCTTCAGCTGTTACAGACTGGTTTTTACTGGGATTAAAAGCTTCAGCTGCTACAGACTGGTTTATACTGGGATAAAAAGCTCCAGGTAGTAAACCAGCAAGAAATTACTGGTGCAGTCATTTTCAAATCTTATGAACCAATATTTCTGTGAAAATAATGACATAGAAACATGAGACATTTTGAGATTTCACCAGAAACATTATCTCATCTTGAATCTGACGGGCGCAGCATGTTTAACATTTTCATAGCATGAACATGAAAACAGGAGGAACTGTTATTGTGAGAGCTGTGTGAGAGTGTTTGGGGACAGACTGATCCACATGTAGCTTACAGTCAATGTCGAACAAAGCAAAGAATGTCTTAAAAAAGAGCCGGAGAACTTTCAGGCCCGAAGATCAAGTTTATATTATTGTTTTGGTATCTGATATCAAATCTGCTAAAAACGGATTTTTCTGCTGCTTGTTTTTACTGCTGTCTCACAGCTGGAGCAGCAGAAGTATTTACCACTGCATCCAGTCTGTGCTTTAATGGCAGTAACTCAGCAGGGTACGGGCTTGATGCTTCATCATGCAGCCGAAACACAAGGCAGCTGTTTTAACATCTTCTGCAAGCCTCCATCTGTTGAGGAGGAGCAGCTCAGTTTGAACATGATGTGTGAGGAACGGTGACTTATAGCATTAACTTACATGAAGGGGTGTTTGTTCAAAGACTGATTTGTTGGAGAAGTGTCACCAGCAGATGCAGTGATTTAATAAAGACATGCATCCCTCTGAACCGGCTCAAAGACGGGCAGCCGCAGAGAGGAGCCAGCCAGAAAAAACGAGTCCCCCTCAGGAAGTGACAGATAAAACTACAACCTGTTTCCACAGAGCAGCGAGCTAACACTGTCTGCTGGACTCAGGCACCGTACATTTTTTCATCCATTCGTCAGTTGATATAAATTACCAGACGGGCCTCAAAGTATTTCTAAAGAGAAACATAGAAAAAATAATAATAATAATAAAAAGGTTTTTACTCTATGTAATGCTTCCTCTGTGTGATGGATGACAGAGACAGCAGGTCAGCTGGAGGTACTGTCAGATTCTTGTTTGTTCATGCGCTGTTACACACTGGGAGAGACGCTTCTACCTTTCTGTACATTCACAGTATTCAAAACCATTCAGAAACAGACTGGACCAGTACAGCTTGCTGGGAAGGTTGCAGGAGAAAAGAGAACATGGCAGCACGGCTCAGGCTGGCAAAGCTGCAACTGAACAAGCCACCAGACTTCTGGAACAAAGTCCTCTGGACAGACCAGACCAAAGAGGACATGCTTGGTCCTTAAATGCCTCATAGCAGCTGTCAGCACGGTGGTGGAGGTATGATAGTCAGGACACCTGCAGTCATTGATGGACCATGAACTCCTCTAGATACCAAAGTCTTCTAGAGTGAGATCAAATCTAATTTAATCTATAAAGTGCTTTTCATAATAAAAGAATTTATGCAGATTAAATTTATTTTAAAAGCCTTCATACAGCCAAGTTTATGACATAAAACACACAACTCATTATAGTCTCATACACACGAACGCATGTTCACACACGCAGGATTAGCATCCACAAGGGCCTGGAAAACGGACCACATAAAGGACTCAGAAGACGGATGAAACGCTTCGTATCCAACCTTAAGGTTGCTCTCAACCAGAACCCCACCCATGACCCCCCAGCTTTAAACGTGACCAGCAAAGCCCTCGTCTTTACCTGACATCTTGAAGCCCACTATGTGGGGTGATCCTGTTTATAAAATTAGGACTTTATGACATCAGTAGGCTGGAAATGTGAGAAACATGACAGCAGCTTTTGTTGTAGTTTTATTGAGGACTAGACTACAGACTAAAGGATGAGAAATTATAATGCACATGCTGTGTGGATGTAGGAACAACGAGGAGCTGCAGCCCTCGTTGGGCCTGATGAGGTCAGATATGTACGCTGGTGCTGCTTGAAGTGAATTTGATGAGTTTGGTTAGCGGGAGGATTCTCCTGCATCGTCTCTGCATTTAATTGTTTTAAAAATTTGTTGACGTGTCTGCGTTGAGGAATTTGTTTCCTCTGAACTAACCTGTGTTACTGTCATGCTGTGGTGTTTAGTGCTGCTTCTAAGAGCTGGGATGTTAAACATGTCGGCTCCTCTGAGTTCAGGAGCTTTTAGCCTCATCTGGAAATAATTCTGGATATTCAGCCATGAATGTTTTTTTTTGCTTTGTACATAATTTGAACCATTTTCAAATCAACTCAATCCTTAAATTTTAGCATTTTTTTATTAGATAAAAAGTTTATTAGATGGATCGTTGTAGAAGGTTTTATTTATAATTTTTATTCCTCTTAATTGTTAAATATATTGATGTGTGTTTGTTCTGTAGGTGTTTCAGTACGTGATATATGTAAGTATGGAAGTATAAATGGACTATAATGGACTAAACTCATCTGGATGCATGTAAAAGCTCTGCTCATCCCAACCACAACCTCATGTTAACCCATGAACAGATGCTCCACGTTGGCCTGAAATAGTTCTCAGACATGTCGCAGCTGAAAGCGGCCTGCAGCCTCTCCCATGTGGCAATGCTATGCCAACAGCTGTCCACGCTATGCTAACACCTGTCCACGCATGACGCTGCACTGACATGCCCCAGAGGCCCCAGCAGCCGGTGGGACATTTAAACTTTAAAGGTCCAGTATGGACAGATGGGTGTGTTCATGCTTGGTGGGAGTTTGTATGAGCTGGATTCTCACACAGTGTGATCTGCTCTCCTACATCGTATCACACCTTCCTTCATCAAAACCTGCAGGACATCGTCTACCAACCCTCAGAGTTCCCGTTGGAGTTGGATTTGCCGTCTATCTGATCATGGGTGCGTTTATAGCCAAGATGCTGCTTCCCACCATCAGCAGCCTGGTGTTCCTGCCGGCAGCCAGCGTTGCAGCCAAGAGGGGCTTCCACATGGAGGCCATGGTCTACTTCTTCACCATGTTCTTCACCACGGTGAGAATTCCCTCTGATGCCCGACAGCTCGCGTATTTTTGCTTGTAACCAGGATGTTTTACACGAGTTACTGTATGTAAAGAAGCTCAGGGTTCCGCATCTTTAGTACTGCATGGATTTATTTCACCACCACTTCCTCTATGAGTTCTAGCAGAGAAAAGAACTAACAATGGCAGAGCGAGGCTCCAGCTCTGTCTCCTGGTTTGTAAATAATCTAAATGGCTTGTCTGGTTTTACAGGTGAGAAGGTAGCAGTTATGTCGCGCTGACACACAGCCAGGTGAAAGGTAAATGTTCTCCTGTCTTCCTCAGATTTACCATGCATGTGACGGTCCGGGCCTCTCCATCCTGTGTTTCATGCGCCACGACATCCTGGAGTACTTCAGCGTTTACGCCACGGCTCTCTCAATGTGGGTCACACTGATAGGTAAGACCTCGCTGCCGGCAGATTTCACTGATTCATTCAAGATAAGTATCCCTCCACTCTTCTAAAAACATTTATACCCCCAGTCCTCTTCATCAGGACCAGGTTCTAGTACCGGGTCGTCCTCTTCATCAGGTCCACCTTCTAGTACCGGGTCGTCCTCTTCATCAGGTCCGCCTTCTAGTACCGGGTCTTCCTCTTCATCGGGTCCACCTTCTAGTACCGGGTCTTCCTCTTCATCAGGTCCACCTTCTAGTACCGGGTCGTCCTCTTCATCAGGACCGCCTTCTAGTACCGGGTCGTCCTCTTCATCAGCTCCACCTTCTAGTACCGGGTCGTCCTCTTCATCAGGACCAGGTTCTAGTACCGGGTCGTCCTATTCATCGGGTCCACCTTCTAGTACCGGGTCGTCCTCTTCATCAGGACCAGGTTCTAGTACCGGGTCGTCCTCTTCATCGGGTCCACCTTCTAGTACCGGGTCGTCCTCTTCATCGGGACCACCTTCTAGTACCGGGTCGTCCTCTTCATCGGGTCTACCTTCTAGTACCGGGTCGTCCTCTTCATCAGGTTTGCCTTCTAGTACCGGGTCGTCCTCTTCATCAGGACCACCTTCTAGTACCGGGTCGTCCTCTTCATCAGGTTTACCTTCTAGTACCGGGTCGTCCTCTTCATCAGGACCGCCTTCTAGTACCGGGTCGTCCTCTTCATCAGGTCCACCTTCTAGTACCGAGTCGTCCTCTTCATCAGGTCCACCTTCTAGTACCGAGTCGTCCTCTTCATCAGGACCGCCTTCTAGTACCGGGTCGTCCTCTTCATCAGGACCGCCTTCTAGTACCGGGTCGTCCTCTTCATCGGGTCCACCTTCTAGTACCGGGTGGTCCTCTTCATCAGGACCGCCTTCTAGTACCGGGTGGTCCTCTTCATCGGGTCCACCTTCTAGTACCGGGTCGTCCTCTCTATCGGGTCCACCTTCTGGTACCGGGTCGTCCTCTTCATCGGGTCCACCTTCTAGTACCGGGTTGTCCTCTTCATCAGGTCCACCTTCTAGTACCGGGTCGTCCTCTTCATCAGGTCCACCTTCTAGTACCGGGTCGTCCTCTTCATCAGGACCACCTTCTAGTACCGGGTGGTCCTCTTCATCGGGTCCACCTTCTAGTACCGGGTCGTCCTCTTCATCAGGTCCACCTTCTAGTACCGGGTCGTCCTCTTCATCAGGACCACCTTCTAGTACCGGGTCGTCCTCTTCATCAGGTCCACCTTCTAGTACCGGGTCGTCCTCTTCATCAGGACCACCTTCTAGTACCGGGTTGTCCTCTTCATCGGGTCCACCTTCTAGTACCGGGTCGTCCTCTCTATCGGGTCTACCTTCTGGTACCGGGTCGTCCTCTCTATCGGGTCTACCTTCTGGTACCGGGTCGTCCTCTTCATCAGGACCACCTTCTAGTACCGGGTGGTCCTCTTCATCGGGTCCACCTTCTAGTACCGGGTCGTCCTCTTCATCAGGACCACCTTCTAGTACCGGGTGGTCCTCTTCATCGGGTCCACCTTCTAGTACCGGGTCGTCCTCTTCATCAGGACCACCTTCTAGTACCGGGTGGTCCTCTTCATCAGGTCCACCTTCTAGTACCGGGTCGTCCTTTTCATCAGGACCACCTTCTAGTACCGGGTCGTCCTCTTCATCAGGACCACCTTCTAGTACCGGGTCGTCCTCTTCATCAGGTCCACCTTCTAGTACCGGGTCGGACCTTTTTAATCCTGGTGTGATAGATGAAGCAGGAGGTGGAAACCTTCCTCAGAGGTTTTCTCCATATTAACATGACAGCATCACACAGCTGCTGCAGGTTTGTCGGCTGCATCCATGATGAGAATCTCCCGTTCCACCACATCCCAAAGCTGCTCTACTGGACTGAGATCTGGTGGCTGTGGAGGCCGTTGGAGTCCAGTGAACTCTTCGTCATGTTCTAGAAAGCAGGTGGAGATGATCTGAGCTTTGTGACATGGTGCATTATCCTGCTGGAAGTGAGTGTGTGTGAATTGTAGCCTCAGTTTCCTGTTCTTAGCTGGCAGGAGGCACCCGGTGTGTCTTCTGCTGCATCCTGGTCCAGACAACTGCTTCTCTTCTTCAGACCATCTCTGGAAACCCTGGAGATGGTTGTGGGTGCAAATCCCAGTAAATACTCAGACCAGCAACCATCATACGTTCAAAGTCTCTTAAATCCTCTTTCTTCCTCATCCTGATGCTCAGTTTAAACTTCAACAAGTCGTCTTCACCACGTCTACATGCTGCCGTGTGATTGGCTGGTTGGATGTTTGTTGAACAGCTGGACCGTACACATGTTTATTTCATATGTTGTGTTTTCTGTGTCCTTTCAGCCTGACACTGAAGTTGTAAACTACTGAGCAGCAGTTGTTGAGAACACTTGTGTTTCGTTGACTTCTGAACACATATGTTCAGACATAGTTGTAGTTCTTCTCTCATGTGGTCACACATTATAAGGAGGGTCCTCCCTCCTCCAAAGCCCTGATATTAATATGTAAAGACAAATGTTGGACAGCTGACCGACCACCAGGAGGACATGAGAGGTCACACTGGACTGGTTATAATATTATAGGCTTCAAAACTGTTTTAAATTTGAACAAATTGAGGTAAGAAAATAGAAACAAAGCAAAACTTGAATCAGAAAGTTCTATGTGTGTGTGAAAAGAAGAAAAATAATGCTCCTCTATGGCTGGAATAAAGCCAAGAAGACGTTTCTGATGCACGGTGGCGCCACAAAGCAGCTGAGCTGGAGTTGGTTTAGTGAGGATAGCAGGTAAATAGTAGCAGGAATAACTGGAAATGAGGAAAAAGTGGAAACATGGAAATAGTTTCTGTTGTGTGTTTGTTTTAATGGCAGCATTTGGGATTTAAAGCTTCAGTTTCTGCTGGTTTATAAACCAGACTGATCAGAGTTTTACTTTCCATCATGAATTTCATCTCTTATGAAATTCATTTAATGAAACTCTTCTTGGTCTGTTTTATTTGATTCTTATTTATTTCATTTTTACTGTTATTGTTATACCAATTTTTTAATTTTGCATTTATTACTTATTTTAAACACAATCTATGTATTTAGCTTCCTGTATTGTGTATTCATTCTTTTGTTTAAGGATCTCTTTACACGTACTTTTCTACCTGTTGCTCTGCTTATTTTTAGGTTTCTTGGTTTTTGTGTTTTCTTTTTATTTAAATCATGTTCTCTATGAGTGTGTGAGCTTATGAATGTTTAGGTGTGCAGTTTATATACTTGGTTGTCTAATGGCTTATTTTTAATTTGATGTTTAAAATATTTTAATTGGATATTTAATTGTTCTTATCATCTAAAGCACGTCTGTGCTGCTCTTTGGTATGAAAAGTGCTGTATAAATGACTGATGCAGTGTTTGTCTGGTGGTGGCAGCTCTGGGAGACTTTGAGGAACCCCAGCGCTCCAGTATAACCATGTTTGGCGTGCTGACCATCGCTGTGAGGATCTACCAGGACCGCTGGGGGTACGGGATCTATTCTGGTCCAATCGGATCGGCCGTCTTTATCATCACGGTTAAATGGGTGAGCGATGCGAATGTCTGATTTCTTCTTGGTGGTTGTTGGTATCCATTCTGCCTGTCTGTCCCCTCGCAGCCACATCAGTGTGAATTTCCTCTGCTTGAGCTGAGGATGTTCTGCTCACAGGTTTCTGCTGTTTCAGATGCAGAAGATGAAACAGCTGAGAGCGGTTTACCCGGAGAAGACGGTGTACACGCAGCAGGTCGGTCCAGGCTGCTGCTTCGGCGCTCTGGCTCTGATGCTGCGTTTCTACTTTGAGGTGATGAAGTGAAGCGAGCCCTGCAGACACAGCGCCAGCTTCATGTGAGGCTCATGTGTTGTCTTCTCTTGGCTGCAGGAGTGGGACTACGCCTACGTCCACAGCTTCTACCACCTGTCTCTGGCCGTGTCCTTCGTGCTGCTGCTGCCAAAGAGGAACCGCTACGCAGGGACGGGACAAAACGCCGCCAAGCTCAGCTGCCTCACGCTCTGCTGCTGCGTACGTTTCATGTCCCCAACACCAGACAGGGAGCATTTTACTGCTCAGAGTGATGACAGTCACCCTCAGGACTCTAGATAAAAAAACATCCTTTTCCAGTCTGAATTTTAGTAAAATGCTTTTGCACTGAGTCATTATTTATTTTACAAAAACCAACATAAAAGCCTCCATTTGTCCATTTCTGCACCTAAATCCACTTCAGGGTCCCAGGCTGAGGTCTGGATGTTTGTGGCCAAACTAATTTAGTTCTTGTTACAACAAAGATAATAAAGGCGATTCTGCTTCTGACATGTCCTCTTTGGTCTGGTCTGGTCAGAGGACCTGGTTCCAGACGTCTGGTGGCTTGTTCAGTTGCAGCTTCGCAGCCTGAGCCGTGCTGCCATGTTCTCTTTCCTCCTGCAGCCTTCCCAACAAGCCGTTCTGGTCCAGTCTGTTCTAACTGGTCTGTCGTGAACATTAACATCTAACCTGCTGACCTGGAGATTCTGGGATGGAGATCTGAGTTTTTTCTCGGGCTGAATCTGCTGAGACGTCCAGTCCTGGGAGATTGACAGCTGTCTTGTGAATGATCTCTGCAGAACGATGGAGTTCAGAGAGTCTGGAAACGACCTGATGACCTTCCCAGACTGGCATAAACAGACCTACAGACCCTAAAGACTGATATCAGTGTTCACTTCAGTCCTACAAGGGCCAAAGTCCTGCAGGTTTTCAATGTGTCCCTGCTCCAACACACCTGACTCAAAATAAATGGATCCAACAGCCTGTAAATTTCTGCACATTGACTCGTTAACAGGGAACATGGAAAACCTGCAGGACTACTGCCCTCGTAGGACCGAGTGAGTGGTCCAGGTTTAGCTTCTGAAAGTCTTCCTGGTGAGTCATGTGATTAATGTTTTTCCTTTAAAATTGATTGAAAATTAATAACTTTCTTTACACATTTATTAATATAGTTTAGCTCGTTAAATGTTCCCGACCACGCCAGCTGGAAGGTTTTCTAGTTGTCCGGGGCATGTCCGCCAGGATAAACGGACTGTACTTATACAGCCCTTTTCTAGTCACATGTTGACCACTCAAAGCGCTTTTACACTACTTGTCACATTCACGTATACCTACAGCACTTCTGTTGTTGCTAACATTCATACCTGATAGACACATCAGGAGGCAACGTGGGGTTTGGTGTCTTGCCCAAGGACACTTCAGCATGTAGTCAGGGAAAGCCTGGAATCAAACCGCTGACTTTCAGGTTGGGAAGACAACTGCTCTTCCTCCTGAGCTACAGTTGCCCAAATAATCTGCTGGTCCGAACGGGGTGGCGCTGCACCAGGAATTACTGAATGAAAAGATGAGACGGCTGATGAAGAAAACCGGTTTGTCTGTTGGTTAATGCAGGATCAGAGTAAACCGCGGAGCTGCATCAGATCCCAGCCGTCGTAGGTCGACCCGATCAGGACTGTTACCGAGCCCGTCCTCGTCTGACCACCAGACTTTTCTCCCGCTATCGTCCCACATGCTCATGTTTCCGCTACTTTTACAATCCCCTTCGCTTTGTAGTCCGCTTCCTTTATTTGGTCCACTTGAAGCAGACCAGAGTCCGCCTCTTTGATCGGAATCAGGGTTCATTTACTTGTTCACAATTCCCCAAACAAAGCAACTTTCCAAGGTAACGGGCGAGGATGGAAGCAGAACGGCTGGAAATGACCTGATGTACCTCTCAGACTGACGGGTTGCTTCTCTAAGATCATTCTGGTGTCTTTCCTCCATGGCATTGTGTTCCAAACTGCTTTCACAGAGGAGCTCAGACTGATGATGATCAATCCATCTGTATTGATCCGCAGCTCCTGGCTGATACCGATGCCCTGAATTCCTGCTTCAGGTTTATGTTAAATAAATAATGACTCACATATTCATCTGGGCCTAAAAAGAACCAGATGATTCTTTACTAAAGAACCAGATGATTCTTTCATAAAGAACCAGATGATTCTTTACTAAAGAACCAGATGATTCTTTACTAAAAGAACCAGATGATTCTTTACTAAAGAGCCAGATGATTCTTTACTAAAAGAACCAGATGATTCTTTACTAAAGAACCAGATGATTCTTTCATAAAGAACCAGATGATTCTTTACTAAAGAACCAGATGATTCTTTACTAAAAGAACCAGATGATTCTTTACTAAAGAACCAGATGATTCTTTCATAAAGAACCAGATGATTCTTTACTAAAGAACCAGATGATTCTTTACTAAAAGAACCAGATGATTCTTTACTAAAAGAACCAGATGATTCTTTACTAAAAGAACCAGATGATTCTTTACTAAAGAACCAGATGATTCTTTCATAAAGAACCAGATGATTCTTTACTAAAGAACCAGATGATTCTTTACTAAAGAACCAGATGATTCTTTACTAAAGAACCAGATGATTCTTTCATAAAGAACCAGATGATTCTTTACTAAAGAACCAGATGATTCTTTACTAAAGAACCAGATGATTCTTTCATAAAGAACCAGATGATTCTTTACTAAAGAACCAGATGATTCTTTCATAAAGAACCAGATGATTCTTTACTAAAGAACCAGATGATTCTTTCATAAAGAACCAGATGATTCTTTACTAAAGAACCAGATGATTCTTTACTAAAAGAACCAGATGATTCTTTACTAAAGAACCAGATGATTCTTTCATAAAGAACCAGATGATTCTTTCATAAAGAACCAGATGATTCTTTACTAAAAGAACCAGATGATTCTTTACTAAAAGAACCAGATGATTCTTTACTAAAGAACCAGATGATTCTTTACTAAAGAACCAGATGATTCTTTACTAAAGAACCAGATGATTCTTTACTAAAGAACCAGATGATTCTTTCATAAAGAACCAGATGATTCTTTACTAAAGAACCAGATGATTCTTTACTAAAAGAACCAGATGATTCTTTACTAAAAGAACCAGATGATTCTTTACTAAAAGAACCAGATGATTCTTTACTAAAAGAACCAGATGATTCTTTACTTATTTCCTAGTCTGCAAAACTTCATCATTGCTGTTGTTTAAATTATGTTGATGTTAAATGTGTTTCTGTCTCCAGACCATGTCCCCCGGTACTTCCAAAGAGAAGACAGAGAAGCCGAAGAAGAAGTCGTCCCGTACGGTGTGGACGGTCTCTACCGAGAAGCCATGGGTACGAGGGTGTAGCACACCCACCCTGCCTCTCTTCAGCCCCCCACCCTCCACGCCTGTCAAAGGGACCAGCATCAGCAAGCTGAAAGAGATGAACGGCTGGAAGTGAAGCCAAACAGACGTGTGGGTCAGTTGGACCAGGGAGGATGGAGGGTGGAGATGAGCAGGAAACTCACCACGAACCTGCATGAGGGTGGTGAGTTAATCTACCTAGACGTCCCCTTCTACCTCAGAAACAAGTCTGCAGCAAATGAAGAAGATAAAGAAGCAGAAGCGACCTGATGCAGTTATAAAACCCAGGAAAACATGATCCTGGGTGCCCTCAGAGACCTGATGGTCCAACACACCTGTGTGAAGCACAAGGACAGATCAGCCTGAACGGGGAGCTGGTGGCTGAGACCAGCCGGTAAAACTGCCTGGAGAATTTATGAGAGCATATGGTTTATCCCTCAAAAATATATAAATTACCTCTAGAGATGTTCCTCAGGGGAGAGCCTTCATCTGCTGGTGTCTTTCTTTCCTCCCCTCCTTCTCTGCTCTGTCTCGGGAAGAGAAGCAGGAAGCTTCCAGGAATGATGGGACTGTAAAGCAGCTTTAATGGTCCTGGAGGTTCCAGGTAGCTGCAGACGTCAGGATGTCCTGATGCTTCCCGGGTCATCATGTGGGCTCACCATCCGAAGTCCAGCTTCCATTTCTGCCCGTTTTCCTCCATCCAGACTGTTTATTATCATTATTTATTTCTTTAGTCAACTTTGTGTCTTACTGTTGTAATCTGAATTAAATTCAATGTTTTTAAGCCTTAAAACTCTGCTGGACTGATTCCAAACACGTTCAAATGCAGAAAAATGTAGATTCACAGAATGTAAATGATTAAATAGAGAGAGAAATTAGGGCTGACTGCTACAGACTGGTTTATACTGGGATTAAAAGCTGCTACAGACTGGTTTATACTGGGATTAAAAGCTGTTACAGACTGGTTCATACTGGGATTAAAAGCTGCTACACACTGGTTTATACTGGGATTAAAAGCTGCTACACACTGGTTTATACTGGGATTAAAAGCTGCTACAGACTGGTTTATACTGGGATTAAAAGCTGTTACAGACTGGTTTATACTGGGATTAAAAGCTGCTACACACTGGTTTATACTGGGATTAAAAGCTGCTACACACTGGTTTATACTGGGATTAAAAACTGCTACAGACTGGTTTATACTGGGATTAAAAGCTGTTACAGACTGGTTTATACTGGGATTAAAAGCTGCTACAGACTGGTTTATACTGGGATTAAAAGCTGCTACAGACTGGTTTATACTGGGATTAAAAGCTGCTACAGACTGGTTTATACTGGGATTAAAAGCTGCTACAGACTGGTTTATACTGGGATTAAAAACTGCTACAGACTGGTTTATACTGGGATTAAAAGCTGCTACAGACTGGTTTATACTGGGATTAAAAGCTGCTACAGACTGGTTTATACTGGGATTAAAAACTGCTACAGACTGGTTTATACTGGGATTAAAAGCTGCTACAGACTGGTTTATACTGGGATTAAAAGCTGCTACAGACTGGTTTATACTGGGATTAAAAACTGCTACAGACTGGTTTATACTGGGATTAAAAGCTGTTACAGACTGGTTTATACTGGGATTAAAAGCTGCTACAGACTGGTTTATACTGGGATTAAAAGCTGCTACAGACTGGTTTATACTGGGATTAAAAGCTGCTACAGACTGGTTTATACTGGGATTAAAAACTGCTACAGACTGGTTTATACTGGGATTAAAAGCTGTTACAGACT
This sequence comes from Melanotaenia boesemani, assembly GCF_017639745.1. Lineage (NCBI taxonomy): Eukaryota > Metazoa > Chordata > Actinopteri > Atheriniformes > Melanotaeniidae > Melanotaenia > Melanotaenia boesemani. Next base: position 1,265,975 of record NC_055692.1, read on the forward strand.
GGTTTATACTGGGATTAAAAGCTGCTACAGACTGGTTTATACTGGGATTAAAAGCTGCTACAGACTGGTTTATACTGGGATTAAAAGCTGCTACAGACTGGTTTATACTGGGATTAAAAGCTGCTACAGACTGGTTTATACTGGGATTAAAAACTGCTACAGACTGGTTTATACTGGGATTAAAAGCTGCTACAGACTGGTTTATACTGGGATTAAAAGCTGCTACACACTGGTTTATACTGGGATTAAAAGCTGCTACACACTGGTTTATACTGGGATTAAAAGCTGCTACATACTGGTTTATACTGGGATTAAAAGCTGTTACAGACTGGTTTATACTGGGATTAAAAGCTGTTACAGACTGGTTTATACTGGGATTAAAAGCTGTTACACACTGGTTTATACTGGGATTAAAAGCTGTTACCGACTGGTTTATACTGGGATTAAAAGCTGCTACAGACTGGTTTATACTGGGATTAAAAGCTGCTACACACTGGTTTATACTGGGATTAAAAGCTGCTACACACTGGTTTATACTGGGATTAAAAGCTGCTACACACTGGTTTATACTGGGATTAAAAGCTGTTACAGACTGGTTTATACTGGGATTAAAAGCTGCTACAGACTGGTTTATACTGGGATTAAAAGCTGCTACACACTGGTTTATACTGGGATTAAAAGCTGCTACAGACTGGTTTATACTGGGATTAAAAGCTGATACAGACTGGTTTATACTGGGATTAAAAGCTGTTACAGACTGGTTTATACTGGGATTAAAAGCTGCTACACACTGGTTTATACTGGGATTAAAAGCTGCTACAGACTGGTTTATACTGGGATTAAAAGCTGATACAGACTGGTTTATACTGGGAATTAAAAGCTGCTACAGACTGGTTTATACTGGGATTAAAAGCTGTTACAGACTGGTTTATACTGGGATTAAAAGCTGCTACAGACTGGTTTATACTGGGATTAAAAGCTGCTACACACTGGTTTATACTGGGATTAAAAGCTGATACAGACTGGTTCATACTGGGATTAAAAGCTGATACAGACTGGTTTATACTGGGATTAAAAGCTGTTACAGACTGGTTTATACTGGGATTAAAAGCTGCTACACACTGGTTTATACTGGGATTAAAAGCTGCTACAGACTGGTTTATACTGGGATTAAAAGCTGATACAGACTGGTTTATACTGGGAATTAAAAGCTGCTACAGACTGGTTTATACTGGGATTAAAAGCTGTTACAGACTGGTTTATACTGGGATTAAAAGCTGCTACAGACTGGTTTATACTGGGATTAAAAGCTGCTACACACTGGTTTATACTGGGATTAAAAGCTGATACAGACTGGTTCATACTGGGATTAAAAGCTGATACAGACTGGTTTATACTGGGATTAAAAGCTGATACAGACTGGTTTATACTAGAGTTTTAAGGGTTAACATAATAATTTATGTGTGTTTTTTAACTGAAAATGATTTTGTTAGAATTGAAATGTTGTGACTGTGTTTAAATGGTCTTGTTGAAATTTATTGTAATGTTTCCAGAATTCCGCACAGAAGCCGACCATTGAGAAAAACCCTGACTGCCGCGTACTTCCAGTCCCAGTAACACTAATTCAATTCCAGACCCACAGATTCCATTTCACTTTCACTTTAGGAGCACATGAGGTTGTGCGTGCATGCACGTCACCTGCCCCGAACCCTACCCAAAGACTACAAACGATCTGCGTATCTCAGACAAAACAGTCCAAAACGAGAATGAACCTCCCTCCATGAAGGAATGTTTGAGCTGGGGCCAGGCTGCCTGCTCCTGGACCCACAGAAAGGTGTTTTTGTCTGGACTCAGAGACCTGGCTGGCTGCACCTCCTGCCTCGGACAGGACGGGAACCTGAGCTTCTCATCACACAAGGGTGAAACACTTTCAGCTCCTGTAGAATGAAAAATTCAAAGACTTTTATTGTCACTTCACCATATGTGAAAGCATGCAGAGCAGCTGAGATGCTGTCCTCTCGCCCCATAGAAATGAAACAAGGACGTGTAAGAAGCATTTAAAACACACACGAAGTGAGACAATAAAAAAGTAAAAATAAAAACAAATTAAAAAAATAAAGAGGCAGTGGCAGACAGTCAAGTGTTTAACTGGGGAGGTAGCCTGGTGGATGAGTCTGGTGGAGCGGCCCAGATGCTGCACAACCTTCGCCCTGAGGCCAGGAGAGTGAGGGGTCCTCAACAATCCTAATGGGTGAGGCGGGTGGGGAAAATATGAGCGATGGAGGGAAGACGGACGCCCACCAGTGAGCTTGCTGGCTGCCTTCACTTTGCGTTGCAGGGTCTATCTGCAGGAGGCGATGCAGCTCCGTACCACACCGTGATGCAGTTGGGGGGGGGGGAGGGTAGAAGGAGAACACGATGTGGACACTCACCCTACACCTGGACGTCCTCCAGTTAATCTAGAAAACATCCAGCGCCCTGCAGCCATCACTCATCTCTGAGTCTGCTGGAATCTTCTCAACTGGTCTGGATCACTAGTTCTCCAGCTTCCAGAAGGTGTTTGCCTCTGGTTTGAACAGCGTCCTCCTGCCTTGCGTACTCCTGCGTTGCGTCCTCCTACACCGCGTCCTCCTGCGTTGCATCCTCCTGCCTTGCATCCTCCTGCGTTGCGTACTCCAGCGTTGCGTCCTCCTGCCTTGTGTCCTGCGTTGAGTCCTCCTACGTTGAGTCCTCCTGCCTTGTGTCCTGCGTTGAGTCCTCCTACGCTGCGTCCTCCTGCCTTGCGTCCTCCTGCGTTGCGTACTCCTGCGTTGCATACTCCTGCGTTGAGTCCTCCTACACCGCGTCCTCCTGCATTGCATCCTCCTACGCTGCGTCCTGTTGCGTTGCGTCCTCCTGCCTTGTGTCCTGCGTTGCGTCCTCCTACGCTGCGTCCTCCTGCCTTGCGTCCTCCTGCGTTGCGTCCTCCTGCGCCGCGTCCTCCTGCTCCGCGTCCTCCTGCCTTGCGTCGTCCTGCCTTGCGTGCTCCTACGCCGCGTCCTCCTGCCTTGCGTCCTCCTGCCTTGCGTCCTCCTGCGCCGCGTCCTCCTGCTTTGCGTCCTCCTGCCTTGCGTCCTCCTGCCTTGCGTCCTCCTACGCCGCGTCCTCCTGCCTTGCGTCCTCCTGCGCCGCGTCCTCCTGCGTTGCGTCCTCCTGCATTGCGTCCTCCTGCGCGCGTCCTCCTGCCTTGCGTCCTCCTATGCTGCGTCCTCCTGCGCTGCGTCCTCCTGCCTTGCGTCCTCCTGCGTTGCGTCCTCCTGCATTGCGTCCTCCTGCCTTGCATCCTCCTGCGTTGCGTACTCCAGCGTTGCGTCCTCCTGCCTTGTGTCCTGCGTTGAGTCCTCCTACGTTGCGTCCTCCTGCCTTGTGTCCTGCGTTGAGTCCTCCTACGCTGCGTCCTCCTGCCTTGCGTCCTCCTGCCTTGCGTCCTCCTGCCTTGCGTCCTCCTACGCCGCGTCCTCCTGCGCCGCGTTCTCCTGCGTTGCGTCCTCCTGCATTGCGTCCTCCTGCGCGCGTCCTCCTGCCTTGCGTCCTCCTATGCTGCGTCCTCCTGCGCTGCGTACTCCTGCGTTGCGTCCTCCTACACCGCGTCCTCCTGCGTTGCATCCTCCTGCCTTGCATCCTCCTGCGTTGCGTACTCCAGCGTTGCGTCCTCCTGCCTTGTGTCCTGCGTTGAGTCCTCCTACGTTGCATCCTCCTGCCTTGTGTCCTGCGTTGAGTCCTCCTACGCTGCGTCCTCCTGCCTTGCGTCCTCCTGCGTTGCGTACTCCTGCGTTGCGTACTCCTGCGTTGAGTCCTCCTACACCGCGTCCTCCTGCGTTGCATCCTCCTACGCTGCGTCCTGTTGCGTTGCGTCCTCCTGCCTTGTGTCCTGCGTTGCGTCCTCCTACGCTGCGTCCTCCTGCCTTGCGTCCTCCTGCGTTGCGTCCTCCTGCGCCGCGTCCTCCTGCTCCGCGTCCTCCTGCCTTGCGTGCTCCTACGCCGCGTCCTCCTGCCTTGCGTCCTCCTGCCTTGCGTCCTCCTGCGCCGCGTCCTCCTGCTTTGCGTCCTCCTGCCTTGCGTCCTCCTACGCCGCGTCCTCCTGCCTTGCGTCCTCCTGCGCCGCGTCCTCCTGCGTTGCGTCCTCCTGCGCGCGTCCTCCTGCGCGCGTCCTCCTGCCTTGCGTCCTCCTATGCTGCGTCCTCCTGCGCTGCGTCCTCCTGCCTTGCGTCCTCCTACGCCGCGTCCTCCTGCCTTGCGTCCTCCTGCGCCGCATCCTCCTACCTTGCGTCCTCCTGCGCCGCGTCCTCCTCCGTTGTGTCCTCCTGCCTTGCGTCCTCCTGCCTTGCGTCCTCCTGCCTTGCGTCCTCCTGCGTTGCGTCCTCCTACGCCGCATCCTCCTGCCTTCCGTCCTCCTGCGTTGCGTACTCCTGTGTTGCGTCCTCCTGCCTTGTGTCCTGCGTTGCGTCCTCCTACGCTGCGTCCTCCTGCCTTGCGTCCTCCTGCATTGCGCCCTTCTGCATTGCATCCGCCTGCCTTGCGTCCTCCTGCGTTGCGTCCTCCTGCGCAGCGTCCTCCTGCCTTGCGTCCTCCTATGCTGCGTCCTCCTGCCTTGCATCCTCCTGCCTTGCGTCCTCCTGCGTTGCGTCCTCCTACGCCGCGTCCTCCTGCCTTGAGTCCTCCTGCACAGCGTCCTCCTTCCTTGCGTCCTCCTATGCTACGTCCTCCTGCCTTGCATCCTCCTGCCTTGCGTCCTCCTGCGTTGCGTCCTCCTGCCTTGCGTCCTCCTGCCTTGCGTCCTCCTGCGCCGCGTCCTCCTGCGCCGCGTCCTCCTGCCTTGCGTCCTGCTGCGCCGTGTCCTCCTGCATTGCGTCCTCCTGCATTGCGTCCTCCTGCCTTGCATCCTCCTGCATTGCGTCCTCCTGCATTGCATCCACCTGCATTGCGTCCTCCTCCGTTGCGTCCTCCTGCCTTGCGTCCTCCTACGCTGCGTCCTCCTGCCTTGCGTCCTCCTGCATTGCGTCCTCCTGCCTTGCATCCTCCTGCATTGCGTCCTCCTGCGTTGCATCCTCCTGCATTACGTCCTCCTGCGTTGCGTACTCCTGCATTGCGTACTCCTGCGTTGAGTCCTCCTACACCGCGTCCTCCTGCATTGCATCCTCCTACGCTGCGTCCTGTTGCGTTGCGTCCTCCTGCCTTGTGTCCTGCGTTGCGTCCTCCTACGCTGCGTCCTCCTGCGTTGCGTCCTCCTGCGCCGCGTCCTCCTGCCTTGCGTCCTCCTGCCTTGCGTGCTCCTACGCCGCGTCCTCCTGCCTTGCGTCCTCCTGCCTTGCGTCCTCCTGCGCCGCGTCCTCCTGCTTTGCGTCCTCCTGCCTTGCGTCCTCCTGCCTTGCGTCCTCCTACGCCGCGTCCTCCTGCCTTGCGTCCTCCTGCGCCGCGTCCTCCTGCGTTGCGTCCTCCTGCATTGCGTCCTCCTGCGCGCGTCCTCCTGCCTTGCGTCCTCCTATGCTGCGTCCTCCTGCGCTGCGTCCTCCTGCCTTGCGTCCTCCTGCGTTGCCTCCTCCTGCATTGCGTCCTCCTGCCTTGCATCCTCCTGCGTTGCGTACTCCAGCGTTGCGTCCTCCTGCCTTGTGTCCTGCGTTGAGTCCTCCTACGTTGCGTCCTCCTGCCTTGTGTCCTGCGTTGAGTCCTCCTACGCTGCGTCCTCCTGCCTTGCGTCCTCCTGCCTTGCGTCCTCCTGCCTTGCGTCCTCCTACGCCGCGTCCTCCTGCGCCGCGTCCTCCTGCGTTGCGTCCTCCTGCATTGCGTCCTCCTGCGCGCGTCCTCCTGCCTTGAGTCCTCCTATGCTGCGTCCTCCTGCGCTGCGTACTCCTGCGTTGCGTCCTCCTACACCGCGTCCTCCTGCGTTGCATCCTCCTGCCTTGCATCCTCCTGCGTTGCGTACTCCAGCGTTGCGTCCTCCTGCCTTGTGTCCTGCGTTGAGTCCTCCTACGTTGCATCCTCCTGCCTTGTGTCCTGCGTTGAGTCCTCCTACGCTGCGTCCTCCTGCCTTGCGTCCTCCTGCGTTGCGTACTCCTGCGTTGCGTACTCCTGCGTTGAGTCCTCCTACACCGCGTCCTCCTGCGTTGCATCCTCCTACGCTGCGTCCTGTTGCGTTGCGTCCTCCTGCCTTGTGTCCTGCGTTGCGTCCTCCTACGCTGCGTCCTCCTGCCTTGCGTCCTCCTGCGTTGCGTCCTCCTGCGCCGCGTCCTCCTGCTCCGCGTCCTCCTGCCTTGCGTGCTCCTACGCCGCGTCCTCCTGCCTTGCGTCCTCCTGCCTTGCGTCCTCCTGCGCCGCGTCCTCCTGCTTTGCGTCCTCCTGCCTTGCGTCCTCCTGCCTTGCGTCCTCCTACGCCGCGTCCTCCTGCCTTGCGTCCTCCTGCGCCGCGTCCTCCTGCGTTGCGTCCTCCTGCATTGCGTCCTCCTGCGCGCGTCCTCCTGCCTTGCGTCCTCCTATGCTGCGTCCTCCTGCGCTGCGTCCTCCTGCCTTGCGTCCTCCTACGCCGCGTCCTCCTGCCTTGCGTCCTCCTGCGCCGCATCCTCCTGCGTTGCGTCCTCCTGCCTTGCGTCCTCCTACGCCGCGTCCTCCTACCTTGCGTCCTCCTGCGCCGCGTCCTCCTCCGTTGTGTCCTCCTGCCTTGCGTCCTCCTGCCTTGCGTCCTCCTGCGTTGCGTCCTCCTACGCCGCATCCTCCTGCCTTCCGTCCTCCTGCGTTGCGTACTCCTGTGTTGCGTCCTCCTGCCTTGTGTCCTGCGTTGCGTCCTCCTACGCTGCGTCCTCCTGCCTTGCGTCCTCCTGCATTGCGCCCTTCTGCATTGCATCCGCCTGCCTTGCGTCCTCCTGCGTTGCGTCCTCCTGCGTTGCGTCCTCCTGCGCAGCGTCCTCCTGCCTTGCGTCCTCCTATGCTGCGTCCTCCTGCCTTGCATCCTCCTGCCTTGCGTCCTCCTGCGTTGCGTCCTCCTACGCCGCGTCCTCCTGCCTTGAGTCCTCCTGCGCAGCGTCCTCCTTCCTTGCGTCCTCCTATGCTACGTCCTCCTGCCTTGCATCCTCCTGCCTTGCGTCCTCCTGCGTTGCGTCCTCCTGCCTTGCGTCCTCCTGCGCCGCGTCCTCCTGCCTTGCGTCCTCCTGCGCCGCGTCCTCCTGCGCCGCGTCCTCCTGCCTTGCGTCCTGCTGCGCCGTGTCCTCCTGCATTGCGTCCTCCTGCATTGCGTCCTCCTGCCTTGCATCCTCCTGCATTGCGTCCTCCTGCATTGCATCCACCTGCGTTGCGTCCTCCTCCGTTGCGTCCTCCTGCCTTGCGTCCTCCTACGCTGCGTCCTCCTGCCTTGCGTCCTCCTGCATTGCGTCCTCCTGCCTTGCATCCTCCTGCATTGCGTCCTCCTGCGTTGCATCCTCCTGCATTACGTCCTCCTGCGCCACGTCCTCCTGCCTTGCATCCTCCTACGCCGCGTCCTCCTGCCTTGCGTCCTCCTTCGCCGTGTCCTCCTGCATTGCGTCCTCCTGCATTGCGTCCTCCTGCCTTGCATCCTCCTGCATTGCGTCCTCCTGCATTGCATCCGCCTGCCTTGCGTCCTCCTGCCTTGCGTCCTCCTGCGCCGCGTCCTCCTATGCTGCATCCTCCTGCCTTGCGTCCTCCTAGGTTGCGTCCTCCTGCGTTGCGTCCTCCTACGCTGCGTCCTCCTGCCTTGCGTCCTCCTGCGTTGCGTCCTCCTGCATTGCGTCCTCCTGCGCCGCGTCCTCCTGCCTTGCGTCCTCCTACGCCGCGTCCTCCTGCCTTGCGTCCTCCTGCGTTGCGTCCTCCTGCCTAGCGTCCTCCTGCCTTGCGTCCTCCTACGCCGCGTCCTCCTGCCTTGCGTCCTCCTGCGCCGCGTCCTCCTGCGTTGCGTCCTCCTGCATTGCGTCCTCCTGCGCCGCGTCCTCCTGCCTAGCGACCTCCTGCATTGCGTCCTCCTGCCTTGCGTCCTCCTATGCCGCGTCCTCCTGCGTTGCATCCTCCTACGCTGCGTCCTGTTGCATTGCGTCCTCCTGCCTTGTGTCCTGCGTTGCGTCCTCCTATGCTGCGTCCTCCTGCCTTGCGTCCTCCTGCGTTGCGTACTCCTGCGTTGCGTCCTCCTGCCTTGTGTCCTGCGTTGCGTCCTCCTACGCTGCGTCTTCCTGCCTTGCGTCCTCCTGCGTTACGTCCTCCTGCCTTGCATCCTCCTGCATTGCATCCGCCTGCCTTGCGTCCTCCTGCCTTGCGTCCTCCTGCGCCGCGTCCTCCTATGCTGCATCCTCCTGCCTTGCGTCCTCCTAGGTTGCGTCCTCCTGCGTTGCGTCCTCCTACGCTGCGTCCTCCTGCCTTGCGTCCTCCTGCGTTGCGTCCTCCTGCGTTGCGTCCTCCTGCGCCGCGTCCTCCTGCCTTGCGTCCTCCTGCTTTGCGTCCTCCAACGCCGGGTCCTCCTGCCTTGCGTCCTCCTGCGCCGCGTCCTCCTGCGTTGCGTCCTCCTGCATTGCGTCCTCCTGCCTTGCGTCCTCCTGCGTTGCGTCCTCCTGCCTTGCGTCCTCCTGCCTTGCGTCCTCCTACGCCTCGTCCTCCTGCCTTGCGTCCTCCTGCGCCGCGTCCTCCTGCCTTGCGTCCTCCTGCGTTGCGTCCTCCTGCCTTGCGTCCTCCTGCCTTGCGTGCTCCTACGCCGCGTCCTCCTGCCTTGCGTCCTCCTGCCTTGCGTCCTGCTGCGCCGCGTCCTCCTGCTTTGCGTCCTCCTGCATTGCGTTCTCCTGCGCCGCGTCCTCTTGCCTTGCATCCTCCTACGCCGCGTCCTCCTGCCTTGCGTCCTGCTGCGCCGTGTCCTCCTGCATTGCGTCCTCCTGCATTGCGTCCTCCTGCATTGCGTCCTCCTGCCTTGCATCCTCCTGCATTGCGTCCTCCTGCATTGCATCCGCCTGCCTTGCGTCCTCCTGCGCCGCGTCCTCCTACGTTGCGTCCTCCTGCGCCGCGTCCTCCTGCGCCGCGTCCTCCTATGCTGCATCCTCCTGCCTTGCGTCCTCCTAGGTTGCGTCCTCCTGCCTTGCGCCCTCCTGCATTCCGTCCTCCTGCCTTACGTCCTCCTGCCTTGCGTCCTCCTGCATTGCGTCCTCCTGCCTTACGTCCTCCTGCCTTGCGTCCTCCTGCATTGCGTCCTCCTGCCTTGCGTCCTCCTGCATTGCGTCCTCCTGCCTCGTGTCCTCCTGCATTGCGTCCTCCTGCCTTGCGTCCTCCTGCTCCGCGTCCTCCTACGTTGCGTCCTCCTGCGCCGCGTCCTCCTGCGCCGCGTCCTCCTGCGCCGCGTCCTCCTATGCTGCATCCTCCTGCCTTGCGTCCTCCTAGGTTGCGTTCTCCTGCATTGCGTCCTCCTGCATTGCGTCCTCCTGCCTTACGTCCTCCTGCCTTGCGTCCTCCTGCATTGCGTCCTCCTGCATTGCGTCCTCCTGCCTTACGTCCTCCTGCCTTGCGTCCTCCTGCCTTGCGTCCTCCTGCATTGCGTCCTCCTGCCTTGCGTCCTCCTGCATTGCGTCCTCCTGCCTTGCGTCCTCCTCCCTTGCGTCCTCCTGCATTGCGTCCTCCTGCGTTGCGTCCTCCTACGCTGCGTCCTCCTGCCTTGCGTCCTCCTGCGTTGCGTCCTCCTGCATTGCGTCCTCCTGCGCCGCGTCCTCCTGCCTTGCGTCCTTCTACGCCGCGTCCTCCTGCCTTGCGTCCTCCTGCGTTGCGTCCTCCTGCCTAGCGTCCTCCTGCCTTGCGTCCTCCTACGCCGCGTCCTCCTGCCTTGCGTCCTCCTGCGCCGCGTCCTCCTGCATTGCGTCCTCCTGCGCCGCGTCCTCCTGCCTAGCGACCTCCTGCATTGCGTCCTCCTGCGCCGCGTCCTCCTGCCTTGCGTCCTCCTATGCCGCGTCCTCCTGCGTTGCATCCTCCTACGCTGCGTCCTGTTGCATTGCGTCCTCCTGCCTTGTGTCCTGCGTTGCGTCCTCCTATGCTGCGTCCTCCTGCCTTGCGTCCTCCTGCGTTGCGTACTCCTGCGTTGCGTCCTCCTGCCTTGTGTCCTGCGTTGCGTCCTCCTACGCTGCGTCTTCCTGCCTTGCGTCCTCCTGCGTTGCGTCCTCCTGCCTTGCATCCTCCTGCATTGCATCCGCCTGCCTTGCGTCCTCCTGCCTTGCGTCCTCCTGCGCCGCGTCCTCCTATGCCGCATCCTCCTGCCTTGCGTCCTCCTAGGTTGCGTCCTCCTGCGTTGCGTCCTCCTACGCTGCGTCCTCCTGCCTTGCGTCCTCCTGCGTTGCGTCCTCCTGCGCCGCGTCCTCCTGCCTTGCGTCCTCCTGCTTTGCGTCCTCCAACGCCGGGTCCTCCTGCCTTGCGTCCTCCTGCGCCGCGTACTCCTGCGTTGCGTCCTCCTGCATTGCGTCCTCCTGCCTTGCGTCCTCCTGCGTTGCGTCCTCCTGCCTTGCGTCCTCCTGCCTTGCGTCCTCCTACGCCTCGTCCTCCTGCCTTGCGTCCTCCTGCGCCGCGTCCTCCTGCCTTGCGTCCTCCTGCGTTGCGTCCTCCTGCCTTGCGTCCTCCTGCCTTGCGTGCTCCTACGCCGCGTCCTCCTGCCTTGCGTCCTCCTGCCTTGCGTCCTGCTGCGCCGCGTCCTCCTGCTTTGCGTCCTCCTGCATTGCCTTCTCCTGCGCCGCGTCCTCTTGCCTTGCATCCTCCTACGCCGCGTCCTCCTGCCTTGCGTCCTGCTGCGCCGTGTCCTCCTGCATTGCGTCCTCCTGCATTGCGTCCTCCTGCATTGCGTCCTCCTGCCTTGCATCCTCCTGCATTGCGTCCTCCTGCATTGCATCTGCCTGCCTTGCGTCCTCCTGCGCCGCGTCCTCCTACGTTGCGTCCTCCTGCGCCGCGTCCTCCTGCGCCGCGTCCTCCTATGCTGCATCCTCCTGCCTTGCGTCCTCCTAGGTTGCGTCCTCCTGCCTTGCGCCCTCCTGCATTCCGTCCTCCTGCCTTACGTCCTCCTGCCTTGCGTCCTCCTGCATTGCGTCCTCCTGCCTTACGTCCTCCTGCCTTGCGTCCTCCTGCATTGCGTCCTCCTGCCTTGCGTCCTCCTGCATTGCGTCCTCCTGCCTCGTGTCCTCCTGCATTGCGTCCTCCTGCCTTGCGTCCTCCTGCTCCGCGTCCTCCTACGTTGCGTCCTCCTGCGCCGCGTCCTCCTGCGCCGCGTCCTCCTATGCTGCATCCTCCTGCCTTGCGTCCTCCTAGGTTGCGTTCTCCTGCATTGCGTCCTCCTGCATTGCGTCCTCCTGCCTTACGTCCTCCTGCCTTGCGTCCTCCTGCATTGCGTCCTCCTGCATTGCGTCCTCCTGCCTTACGTCCTCCTGCCTTGCGTCCTCCTGCATTGCGTCCTCCTGCCTTGCGTCCTCCTGCATTGCGTCCTCCTGCCTTGCGTCCTCCTGCCTTGCGTCCTCCTGCATTGCGTCCTCCTGCCTTACGTCCTCCTGCCTTGCGTCCTCCTGCATTGCGTCCTCCTGCCTTGCGTCCTCCTGCATTGCGTCCTCCTGCCTCGTGTCCTCCTGCCTCGCGTCCTCCTGCGCCGCTTCCTCCTGCCTCGCGTCCTCCTGCGCCGCTTCCTCCACACTTTCTGCCATTAGGCTGCTAACCGCTAACCACTTTTTGCTTCTGTAACTCCGCTGATTCTTATGTCACTGTGTTGGTGGTCCCGTGCAGCTGATACCATGCTCACATATGTGGTCTATCAGGTTTGAATATACTGATCTAAATGTATATTTTTTTTTATATTCATCTATTTTTTATGCCTCCTTGTGCTGCATATTTTCCTGACACTGAGAAGCAGCTGTAGCTCGGTGGATGCAGACTGCCTGTGTCTGCTGGGCACTGGCTGCTGGTGAAGCTGCTTCTACTTCCCTGTATGGGATGATTTTTGTAAGAAAGTATTTTTCACAAAAAAATTTGAAAATACAATTAAATTTGTTCTTAAAGGTCAAGAGGACAAATTTACCACTCTTTCAGGTCAATTGAGGACAAAAAAGTCCTCTCTCAAAAACTGCTTCAAGAAACATCACAGATTCATTTTTCTACTTTTTTCATTTCAGTCCTTATCAGAATAATCAAATATGACCATTTCTGACATTTCCTGAAAATTTCATCCAAATCTGTCCACAACTTTGAGTTTAGTTCTAAATAAAAGCTAAAGATGCATCAAAATAAATTTAGATAATAATTGTAGTACATCTAAGACTGACCTTTAAATAAAATCTCCAGCATAAATCTATTAGATTTTAAAATAACTTATTTGTGTTTTTTCTTTTCGTAATAGTGACATTATGTCAGCAAACAAGCGTTTAAAGGGTTAAAATGACATATTTGTTAGTTTTGATCATGACTGAAATTAATTTAGCAGTTTGAGAAAAAAAGTGGAAACCTGAGCCTGTCATGTCTGTAGTTTCTGGGAGGACTTTTATTGTCCACTAAAGACCTGAAAGGCGGGTTAATAAACCTTAAATACGGAAAAAAGAACTTGTTGTTTTCAGGAAATACAGACTGTCCTCACTTTTCTTTTGAAGGTGAACATATGGAGAAGTTTCAAACATCTTCCATGGTCCAGCAGCGCCTCCTCCTCTCAGATGAAAGTAAACAGCGTAAACAAACAACATTCTACAGAGAGAATCCTGGTTTATCATCACTGCGGTTACGCTCCAGATCGTAATATTCATCATAAATATTTTATATTTTCATATGTGTTTTATATTTTCATATGTTTTATTTTTTTATTTTAACAGCATGTTATCAGAAAGCATCAGTAGGAAGTAAAAATGTTACAAATGGCCTCTGCTGCCACCTGCTGGACTGCCGCTCAAACTACACCCTGATTAAAGTCCATTCCTCCCTGTTCTGATTGAATCATTTCATTCAGGATTAGGCAGGTGTGACATGTACTTTTTGTATTTCTTTCTTGAGCTAATTGAGCCTGAATCTGATTTTCAGAGCTTCTGAAGCAAACATGACTTCCTGTCAGATCTTCAGGAAAACTGATGGACATGAAATGTTGAAGTTTTAGTCACTCAAGTTATTTTTATTAAATTTTTCTCGACTTTAAAAGAACAGAAAGTGTTTTCTGAACATTTAAGACTGGTTTTCTGGATTCTCCATGTTTGACTGAAAAGTGTCACTGAGGTGTAGCTGGAAGATCTTGTTGGGTTTCATGGTGCCTTTTCGGAGCCGTGAGGTCCAGACAGCCCAGGTCTCTGCACGGTGGTTCAGACGTGGCGGTGCAGGACGGTCATGGAAAAACTGAATCCTTCACCTGGAACATAAGAACCAGCGTCTCAGTCCACCCTGCAGCTGTGGACCCTGCCCAACCCTGTGCTGAAACCTCTCCATAAATAAAGCATTCTGGCTGAGTCCTGTCCCTCCACTAAGCCAAAGATAAATCAACAACATAGAGCTTTATTTTTAAAAAGCAAACAGAAAGAAATCGTCGGCTTTGTGGTGTTTCTCAGACACGTTGAATAAATGTTGCAGAACAAATCCAGGTCCCTGGGACAGAGACGCTCCAGCTCATTGATTGGATGCACAATCAGTTCTTATTTCAACTTAAGATGCAGGTTTTAAAAGATTTTTATCTGGGACATTTCCACCGGTCTCTGGGACGTGTCCACTGAGACATGTCCACTGAGACGAATTTATCTCTGCGCTGCCTCCTAGATGGAACAGAGGATGAAAATCTGCTGCTTTGTTTCCATCACTAGTTCTCGGCTACAGCAACCATCTAAATACTGAACGTTTGTACCGACATGGATCAATACTACTGTAATAACATGGATACTTCGGTTCCGGTTCCTCTCCTCTTTGCAGGATGTTCTGCTGCTTTTCAACCTGTCCGTGTCCATCATCTCTGGTGAGGCGTGTGGACGAGTGAGTGTGAGACATCAGACGGTCGTCCTGCAGCATTCCACGTCAGGCTGGAAAACTCTTCAGAAACACGGAGGACAAAGCGGTTTTTGGTGGATTCGGTTCACTGCTGTAACCAAGCATGCCAAAAAGTACACCACTACCGAGAACGCAGCTCAGAGGAAAGATGAAAAACTCCACGAAGACGTTACCGCTGAACGGCTGCGAGCAGAACGCTGGTTCTTTAAAACAAGTGATGGCTTTCTGACCTCTGTGGATCGGAGGAGGAACTCAGGTTCTGGATGGCGTCCATCAGCTGCACTCTGACTGCTCGTCCTTTAGGGCTGGACACCACCTCAGACACACTGCAGCCCGGAAACATGCTCATCAGCATCGGGGGAACCTAAACAAACACAGTATAAAAAAGAGAGGAAACAGCTGGTTTTACAACTGGGTGACCAGACCAGAGACGGGGGGCAGGTGGGGGGCGGGCGGGCTGCTTTAATGTGCTCTGTTCTACAGTCATTCAGCAGACACTTGCGGACTTACATGTGAAGGTGGTTAGGCTTTAAGGGTTGGAAGGTGTTAATATTGGTCCCCTGTGGGATTGGAAATCAGATCGGAGACGGAGGCTCTGCTAACTTAGCTCTCGAGCCGCTACGTGACTCTAGACACTAGAAAGTTCCGAAGATTTTAACTTCTGCCCAAGTGTTCATTGTTTCTCTTCAATGTTTCTCTCTTTATAAAGAAAAAAGGAAAAATGTCCGTAAAGGATTAAAAAGTGGCCGGCCATCTTTCTTTTCTCCTCACAGTTACCGAGTACCCGTTATTCAGGAATTCAACATCCTGTTTGTTGTTAACAGAGTGATTCAGGCCAGTGTTTTTTTTTTTTTTTTTGTTTTTTTTTTTGTCCAAAAAAATTAAAGGGGTTCCACAAAGACTGTACAGACCCTGGTTGATTATTAAAATTAGGCCAGCAGAGGTGTACACGCTTACGTTCTTCATCATTTAGGTGTTTTGTTCATATGGAAACGGCATTTTAAAGCCTGAAAACTCTTGAAACCAGGTCCGAAAGTGAAAAAATGGGGGTCATTAAAAGTCCACTTAACAATAATATTTTTAAAACGTATCATTAGAAAAAAAAATTGCTCAGTCACAGCTTGTCCATCCAGTCAGTTCTGGTCCAGGTCCTGTGGTCGAGGAGGTCCGTTTTCCTCTACTTACTGCGGTTTAATGAGGTCCATTCTGGTCTACGTCCTGGGGTTTAATGAGGTCCGTTCTGGTCTAAGTCCTGCAGTTTAATGAGGTCCGTTCTGGTCTAAGTCCTGGGGTTTAATGAGGTCCGTTCTGGTCTAAGTCCTGCGGTTTAATGAGGTCCGTTCTGGTCTAAGTCCTGCGGTTTAACGAGGTCCGTTCTGGTCTAAGTCCTGCGGTTTAACGAGGTCCGTTCTAGTCTAAGTGCTGCGGTTTAACGAGGTCCGTTCTGGTCTAAGTGCTGCGGTTTAACGAGGTCCGTTCTGGTCTACGTCCTGCGGTTTAATGAGGTCGGGTCTGGTCTACGTTCTGAGGTTTAACGAGGTCCGCTCTGGTCTAAATCCTGCGGTTTAATGAGGTCCGGTCTGGTCTACGTTCTGAGGTTTAACGAGGTCCGTTCTGGTCTAAATCCTGCGGTTTAATGAGCTCCGTTCTGGTCTAAGTCCTGTGGTTTAATCAGGTCCGGTCTGGTCTACGTTCTGAGGTTTAACAAGGTCCGTTCTGGTCTAAATCCTGCGGTTTAATGAGGTCCAGTCTGGTCTACGTCCTGAGCTTTAACAAGTTCTGTTCTGGTCTAAGTCCTGTGGTTTAATGAGGTCCATTCTGGTCGACGTCCTGGGGTTTAATGAGGTCCGTTCTGGTCTAAGTCCTGTGCTTTAATGAGGTCCGTTCTGGTCTACGTCCTGTGGTTTAACGAGGTCCGTTCTGGTCTAAGTCCTGCGGTTCAATGAGGTTAGTTCTGGTCTACGCCCTGCGGTTTAATGAGGTCGGGTCTGGTCTATGTTCTGAGGTTTAACGAGGTCCGCTCTGGTCTAAATTCTGCGGTTTAATGAGGTCCGGTCTGGTCTACGTTCTGCGGTTTAACGAGGTCTGCTCTGGTCTAAATCCTGCGGTTTAATGAGGTCCAGTCTGGTCTACGTCCTGAGCTTTAACGAGGTCCGTTCCGGTCTAAGCCCTGTGGTTTAATGAGGTCCGTTCTGGTCGACGTCCTGGGGTTTAATGAGGTCCGTTCTGGTCTAAGTCCTGTGCTTTAATGAGGTCCGTTCTGGTCTACGTCCTGAGGTTTAACGAGGTCCATTCTGGTCTAAGTCCTGCAGTTTATCGAGGTCCGTTCTGGTCTAAGTCCTGCGGTTTAATGAGGTTAGTTCTGGTCTACGTCCTGGGGTTTAATGAGGTCCGTTCTGGTCTACGTCCTGCGGTTTAACGAGGTCCGTTCTAGTCTACATCCTGTGGTTTAATGAGGTTCGCTTTGGTTGTGTGCAGGGGGATCCAAGTTGGGAACCGGTCTAGGCTACATGTGTATCTGCACGTGAGCTTTGTGAGTTGATGTCAGAGCTGTTAGCTCAGACCATCCAGGTCTGGGTTGTCCAGCTCCGGTCCTTGAGGGTTGCCCAGCTCCGGTCCTTGAGGGTTGCCGTCCTGCAGGTTGTAGATGTTTCCTTGCTCCAACACACTGATCCAAATGAAATGGAGCTTCTGCTGTCCAGGTATGCTGACCCATCAGTCTGATCTAGGTGCTGCAGCAGAAAAATATCCAAACCTTGCAGGACAGCGGCCCTCAAGGACCAACACCTGATCCAGGAGGTGTTCAGGCTTCTGACCTCTTCATTGGTGGGGTCCAGGATCATCAGACGAATCAAGTCCTCCCTGGCCCCCCTTAGGTCCAGAAGCTTGCGGTGAGTCTTGGACCGGTTCTCGTAGTAGTGAGCAGTGATGGGGTTGTACCGGATGGCCAAAGAAAACATGTCAGCTGCCACCTGGAAACATCTGCAGAAACACACACAAAAACACTTACCGACCAAGCTGAAGGTCTGACCTCAATCTGCTGGTTTCTCTGAGTGGTTCTGACCCGTCCTGGAAACAGGAAGAAGCCAGTGCGTTGTGGACGACAGCAAGACGGAGCCGGACTGCCGGGTCATTGGGCCGCATCATCTCCTCGGCCTGCTGGTAGTCTGCCAGAGCGTAGAGCCAATCCCCCTGCTTAAAGAAACAGTCTGACACACAGTCAGAGGAACCTGACCTTCAGAACCAGTCTGGTTTAAGATCAGCATCAGTTTTCTTCCTGTCTGTCTTCTGTAAGCTGTGAAACTCCCCAGCTCATAACTGTATCTGACCTGGTGTCCCATCCGCCCAGACCTGCAACCAGACCTCCAACCAGACCTGCCACCAGGTCTCTGCCCAGACCTGCAACCAGACCTCTAACCAGACCTCTGCCCAGACCTGCAACAGACTGGGGTGGAGGTCTGATTGGGGCTCTGAAACAGGGTAACTCCTGAGCTGTGGACGGAAACGTTTTCTACGTTTTCTACGTTTCTGATCAGCCTCCTCACCTGTCAGACCTGTTTGACTGACAGTAGGAATACAGGTATTGGGTATCAGTATTGGGTACCGGTATCGCGAACCAGTATCGGGTACAGGTATCAGGACAGTGTTCCAGCCTCATGTGGAGGATGCTGCAGGATCAGGACTCTCAGTCGTCCATCCGACATTCTGGTCCACACTCCTCACCAACCAACTGGAATGGGACTCATTATTACTCATCTGTATGAGCAGGTACTCAGATTGAAGTACTTGTACTCGGTTTGAAACAATGTGGTATGGCTGCAGCCCTAATTCAGTTTTATTTTAATGAAGCCAGTAAAATGAAATCCTCCATACAGCTGGTCTTATCCTTACAGCTGTTCTTATCCTTACAGCTGTTCTTATCCTTACAGCTGTTCTTATCCTTACAGCTGTTCTATTCCATACAGCTGTTCTTATCCATCCAGCTGTTCTTATCCTTACAGCTGTTCTTATCCATCCAGCTGTTCTTATCCTTACAGCTGTTCTTATCCATACAGCTGTTCTTATCCTTACAGCTGTTCTTATCCATACAGCTGTTCTTATCCAATCCATACAGCTGTTCTTATCCATCCAGCTGTTCTTATCCTTACAGCTGTTCTTATCCATACAACTGTTCTTATCCTTACAGCTGTTCTTATCCATACAGCTGTTCTTATCCTTACAGCTGTTCTTATCCTTACAGCTGTTCTTATCCTTACAGCTGTTCTTATCCATACAACTGTTCTTATCCATCCAGCTGTTCTTATCCTTACAGCTGTTCTTATCCTTACAGCTGTTCTATTCCATACAGCTGTTCTTATCCATCCAGCTGTTCTTATCCTTACAGCTGTTCTTATCCATACAGCTGTTCTTAAACTTACAGCTGTTCTTATCAATACAGCTGTTCTTATCCTTACAGCTGTTCTTATCCATACAGCTGTTCTTATCCATACAGCTGTTCTTATCCTTACAGCTGTTCTTATCCATACAGCTGTTCTTATCCAATCCTTACAGCTGGTCTTATCCATACAGCTGTTCTTATCCAATCCATACAGCTGTTCTTGTCCTTACAGCTGTTCTTATCCTTACAGCTGTTCTTATCCTTACAGCTGTTCTTATCCTTACAGCTGTTCTTATCCATACAGCTGTTCTTATCCTTACAGCTGTTCTTATCCTTACAGCTGTTCTTATCCATACAGCTGTTCTTATCCATACAGCTGTTCTTATCCTTACAGCTGTTCTTATCCATACAGCTGTTCTTATCCTTACAGCTGTTCTTATCCTTACAGCTGTTCTTATCCATACAGCTGTTCTTATCCATACAGCTGTTCTTATCCATACAGCTGTTCTTATCCTTACAGCTGTTCTTATCCTTACAGCTGTTCTTATCCATACATCTGTTCTTATCCTTACAGCTTTTCTTATCCATACAGCTGTTCTTATCCTTACAGCTTTTCTTATCCATACAGCTGTTCTTATCCTTACAGCTGTTCTTATCCATGGACTTTGGTCTGATTCCAGACGAGGGCTAATTTAACGTGGGGTGGGATTAAATGAACTCTCTTCTTCCCTCCTTTTCCAGACCCAGTACGGCTGTGATTTGTGTCACAACTGCTTGAAATAAAAATAAATAATGAATGAATCATGAGCCCTGATCAGAGGTCAAAGGTCATGGTGCTCACCTCCTCGGTTCAGGTAGAGGCCGGCCAGGCCCTTTTCCTCCTCCAAGGCCTTGTTCAGAAGCAGCGTGGCCTCGGCGTAGAGCGCTCTGTTAAAGCACTGAACAGCAAAGTCATTGTAGGTGAGAACCAACTGAAACTGGGCCTCCTCTTTGATGGAGTCGCTCTCGTCCTTGCCTTCCTCCTCCTCCTCCTCCTCCTCCTCCTCCTCCTCCTCGCTCAGCTCCATAGTTTGGACCAAATCCTTGACGGCTGCCGTGAAGTCTTTCAGACGTCTGAACAGAATCCCTCTGTTGGAGACGAGGAGGAGTTTATCTGATGCTATTAAACTGAAACAATAAGCTGTTCTGACCCAGTAAAGAAAGAAACTGTGTACCTGAACAGGTAGAGGCGTCTGTGCTGAGGCCTGAGCTCCAGAGCGATATTTACCAAGCAGAGGGCTTCCTGCAGCTGCCCACACAGAGTCCTGTTCACCGCCTGGTGCCGGGCCTCCTTGCTGGCCTCCCGCAGCTGCAGCAGCAGAACTCGCGCTTCCTGATTGGCTGGGCTCAGCGCTAACGCCGACTTCAGGTCGCCAAGACAACCAGACATCTGAATGAAGGACAAACCTTCATGCTAAATATTCAGATGGATTATTTTAATTCCGTTACTAAAGCATCAGATGAAACAGTTTCCACATTCTGGACTGATGTCAGATCAGATCCACATTATTTTAATCCACATCAGTCACAGGCTGATGGATGTAAGCCCCCCCGACCCCCCAACAGAAAAATCACATAGTTAATGATCCGCTGTCATGTGAATCACATGACAGTGCTACAAATCCACGTTTCCACGTGGGAATCACATGTTATCACACATGTGGAGCAAAGGCTGTCCACATGTATCACATACAGTCCACATGTAGACCACATGTGGATCACATGTGGTCTACATGTGGACCTCCTACATCCTGGAGCCTCAGCCATCTTTCTGCAGGTCTGGATGAGTTTGGTTAAATGATGCTCCCTGCCAGGACGACTAGGCGTCAGCTCATGTAACAGCCACCGGGTGTCGGTAGCTTCAGGAAGCCGGGTGGTGCAGATGTGACCTGGTTGAGCTGTTTGTGCAGCCGGGCTCTGAAGACCAGCAGATCAGCTGTGGGACTCTGAGTTATGCGGTCGGTCAGCAGCTTCAGACAGTCGGCATGACGACCTGCGGCAGCCAGACAGACGAGGCTGGAATGGAAACAACCAAACCCGTCAGAGAACAGAGCGAACGGAGGAAAATACAAAGAGCAGAAGTAAAGATCCCTCTGAAGGGACTGAGCTGAACTGGTCCTGAGCAGGAAAAGAAAACTAAAACATTTCAGACCAGAGAAGCAAATTTATTTATTATTTCTTTTGCTTTATTCCCATTTTTAAAAATAATCTTTAAATGCTGAGTTTGGTTTTACTTGTTGCTCGTGACATATGAAAAAACAAGGAAAGCATCATGTTGGGATGTTCAGGGTCACGTGACGCGTAGCCATGGCAACATGGAAACCATTGTGGTGGAGTAGTTGTTTGTTTGTTTTTTAGAATTACAAGTGGTAAATAATCATAACTCTGTAATTTAAGCGTGAGATTTCTGCTGTGCAGGGTCATGGCCATTAACCGGAATGACTTCATGTGCTGTTTATTACTACTATGAACCTGAAGAAGACTCTGACTGAACACACTCCATTGTCCAATATGATCTATATCAGGACATATAATTTGCTGGAAATCATTTGAATAAATTTATCAGTGTGAGGAAATACAAAAGTACATTTAAATAAAAAACTTACAGGTATTTTTTCCCACCTTCTGAGTTCATAAATCCTGGATCCAGGCTTCATCTCAGCAGCCTGGCTGAAAGCCTGCAGAGCCTCACTGAACAGGCCTCGGTCACACAAGCACTGGCCCTGAGTAAACCGAACATTATCATCTGAGAGCATAAAGAAGAAAACTCTGAGTCCCCCATCAGGACTATAAGACATGGTTTAAATATGAAACCACCTTCCAGGGAGGTCCAGTCTCAGATGAACCCACTGAGGCGTTAAGATGAAAGAATCCATTCACCAGTTTTCTGCACTTTAATCCACTTCCTGCTCCCAGGTTCAGGTCTGGACTCTGACTGGACCAGGTCCACACCTGGTTCTGGCGTACACCACCGTGCTGACAGCTGCTATGAGGCGTTTAAGGACCAAACACGTCCTCTGGTGGTGTCTCCAGATGCAGCTTCCCAGCAAGCCGTACTGGTCCAGTCTGGTTGCAGCTGGTCTGTCGTGATCTTTAACCTGCTGACTTATTTTGTTTATATGTACAGTTTTTAAATTTTATCTTTGAATTCATCTATTTTTTTTTCCTGTTTTTTGGTTTTTCTTTTCATTCTTATTTAGTTTTTCCTGTTGCTGTTTTTATTATTTTTTATTTTTAGATATATGTTGTTGCTGTTTGTTTGGTTTTCTTTTAAAAACCAAACACCAGTCTGAGACGTCGCTGTCGGGTTTTATCCGCCGTCTGATCCTGAACCTGCTGGGACGACCAGTCCTGGAAGGCTAGCAGCTGTCTAGTGAGTAATCTTCTTCTCTGTGGAACGACGGAGTCCAGGTAGGCTGGAAATGACCTGATAACCTTCCCAGACTGATGAGCAGCACCAGTTGCTTCTTGAAGCACCTTTTTCAATTAAAGCAAAGCTAAATGCCAGAAGAGAAGAAGAAGGTTTAACTCTGACCTGGAGGAAGTAGACAAAGGCCAAGCGGGCGCTGAAGGCTCCAGGCTCCAGGAAACTGGCCTGTTTGTAACAGCTCACTGCAGACTGGAAGTCACACAGCTGGAGAAAGGCCTCCGCCTGGCTGGCATACAGCTGAGACTGAAAGCAGTGAGAAAAAGAACATCTCTAACCAAAGAGGTGGGGGACATACAACAGATAAAACACAGATGTTCTTCACATCTGTCTCAGCTGACAGCTCCGACGGGAAAATAATCATCAACTAAAAACATCACATTTCAGAAGGAAAAGTGTCCAAACACCTGCTCCGGCTGCAGAGTGGCGGCTTTGTAGATGCAGAGGGCAGCCCTCTCATACTGGAACTTCCCCATCGCCTCTTTTCCAGCTGTATAACTGGAAAGACAAACATCAAGGTCAAGTCATTTTTATTTTTCCTAACAGGAAATGTTAATGGACTGGTCCTCCAGACACTACAGCATCAAACAAGAAAATATACCTACAGATAAAAACATGACTGTCCAGTAAAATCACCAATAAAAACCAGTAAAATTAAATAAAAAGGAAAACAATTTCCAAAATGATCCTTCAATAATTAAAAATACCCTAAATAAAAACACTAAAACTGAATTAAAAACACTGAAAAAAATAACATCATTAGCAGGAGTGGATCTCAGGTCTGGTGTTGAACATGTTTTCCACCAAAATCCTGCAGCGGCTTTTCCAAAAACAAAAAAAAAAACATGGCTGAGCCCAATTTCAGAGCTTCCTAATCCATAAAACCAATGAAAGCAGTCTCTTTAACAGCTTTCAGTCAGGTTTCAGAGCACACACAGGGCTTATGCAGCTGTCTGCTGTTGTACCACGTAAAAAAACGCAGTCCCATGGAAGTGGCCTGGGCTCTCATCTGTCAACCATTCTTATGCACAAATACGTGCACAAGAAGAGAAACGGGAGTAAAACGCGTGGAAGTGGCCAGCTGGTAATGAGGGATGTGTGTGAATGTACAGCTCTGACTGTTGCTTATGCCCAGATATGGTGTCACGGCACACAAGCTGTTTCCTTTCACCTATAACTAGTGATTAAGCTCAGAGTCTGACTTCAGCTGAAACTGGAGTCAAAACATGGGAAAGAAACCTACTGCTCATCTGGTGCGGTTAGAAGGTAAGAGGTTAACCCTTGCAGGTAATTATAGACATTTTTGTCCTTTTAGGTCATTTTTCCTTTCATTTTTGGCCATTTTGACTGAGATGCCACATATTTAAAACTACAGTTTCAGTTTTTCTTAAAGGTTAACAGGACAAATTTACGACCCATTAAGATCCTTAGTGGACAAAAAAGTCCTCTCTCAAAACCTGTTTTAAATTACAGATTAATATTTTCTTTTGACTTTTTTTGCTCAGATATTTTAATTTACTTCACCAAAAATGTAATAGTCCAAATCCTTTTAACCCTTTAAATGCCATTTTGATGACACAATTTCACTGTTTTACGAAAGAAAAAACACACACACAGAGTTATTTTCTGTAATATAGATAGAGGGTGGCTGGGGGTTTTATTTAAAGTTAAGTCTTAGTTTATTTAACAAATAAAATTCCCCAGCTCCCAAATCAATTAAAAGGAAAATAACTTATTTTTGTTTTTTGCTTCCATAAAACAGAAATATTGCATCATCAAAGCAGCATTTAGAGGGTTAAAATTATTAAAATAATTATATATTTAGTTGTTTTGTTTAGGACTGCATTTGACTGGAAGAAAAAAAGGAAAGAATATGAATCTATAGGTGTTTCTTTGTTTTTAGCACTTTGTGAGAGAGGATTTTTTTTATCTAACTAAAACTAACGGTGCATCAAATCTATTTTCTTAATAAACTGTATAACATTTAAGACAGATCTTTAAATCATATCTCCAGCTTCCCTCATCAATAAAACCCTCTAAAAAGAGAATCTTTGGGAATGTACCAGCCTCGCTGGTCCTGGTCCTGGTAGAAAAACTGGCCTGTGACCCAGAGATGCTGACCTACTAACCATCTCCAGATCACAGTGTGGGACAAAGACAAATCTGGACATTTTCTCTCTAAATCCTCCTTAAATCTTTCATTTCTCAGAGGGACTTCGTCTGATGAGAACATGAAAGATTCTGCCTCTTCTCTGGAACTTAGCTGGGAGGAGGCAAAGGCTAGATAATGCCTTCTTATTGTTAGTTTGAACATAAACTCACATTAAATTTAAATTCATATTTAGAAATCATTCAACCTCAACCACCAATATAAAACAACCCAATATAAACAACGTAGAAATGAGACAAAGTAAAATATGGAATTCAGTTGAATCATTATAATATTAATATAATATGAAATAGCCTGTGTGTTAACGCCTCTGGTTTGTTACAAGTTTCAGGTCTTAAATCAGTCAGCGGGCTGTGAAAATGTGTTTTTCTGACTGTTTTGCAGCCTGGTTCTGGATAATCAGGTTTGCCTGCAGGTCTTCGCTTTCAGGACGTTTCTCTCCGGGAAACAGAACTTTTGTTCCGGATCCAAAGAGCTGCTTCGCGGCGCCTTTCCTCCTGGTTTCATCCCGGCTCTCCTCGCAGCCAGCAGGCGGAACCGAACCGAGCTCTGCTGTTTGCTGAAAGACGTCACACGAGAAGTGAAACATCTGTTTATTTTCAGTTCATCTTTTCTGTTTGTTTGTTTACCTGTGGGTTATTTGTCTCCTCAGTTGAGTCCATTATGTGTCGGAACTGGTTTTAGACAGTGATTGTTTCACTTTGCTGCTGTTTTATAACTTCAGTCAAGCGTTAAATCTGAAAGTTTCCATGGAAACCAAATCAACGCCGGTGTTCTGTCAGTTTAGCATACGCATCAGAGTAGCATACATTACGTTAATGCGCATGCGGGTTAAGGTTAGGGTTAGGGTAAAGGGTAGGGTTAAGGGTTAAGGGTTAGGGGTTAGGGTTAGGGGGTTAGATGCAGTTAGTTTGCACTATGCGTATGCTGATCTGACAATGTATGCTAAACTGACAGAACACCGGCAGCAGCCTCTTTAATAACACAAACAAAGACGTTTTATGTTGAAGCGAGAAGATCACCGCCTGTCATTTCCGGTTTCGTCAGAATTTCAATGGCGCGCTTCTAAATCAACTTCCTGTTTGTGCGCTTTCCTTTTCTTTCTTTCTTTTCTTTTCTTTTCTTTTCTTTCTTTCTTTTCTTTTATTTTCTTTTCTTTTCTTTCCTTTTCTTTCTTTCTTTCCTTTTCTTTCCTTTCCTTTTCTTTCTTTCTTTTCTTTCCTTTTCTTTTCTTTCTTTCTTTTCTTTCCTTTTCTTTTCTTTTTTCTTTTCTTTTCTTTTCTTTTCTTTTCTTTTCTTTTCTTTTCTTTTCTTTCCTTTTCTTTTCTTTTCTTTTCTTTTCTTTTCTTTTTTCTTTTCTTTTTTCTTTTCTTCCCGTGTAATTTACCTTTTGTTTCTTAAACCTTTTTGTTTCATTTTTAAATTTTATTAATTTTTGTGTTGCTGTTAAATTCCTTGTTACATTTGTTCGTATTACTGTAATTATTTATTTATCATTTTACATTTTCTTGATGGTTTTTGTGGGGGTGTTTCTTTTCTTTGAAAATCTTTCTTCTTATATTTTCCTGCTGTTTTTCTTTTCTTTCTCTTTTATGGGTTTTATTAATTTCCTCCTAATTTTTCTGTTGCTGTTTAATAATTATTATATTGAAATTGTTATACCTTTTTGTCCTGTTGCTGTTTTGTTTGTTTATTGAACTTTTAAACGAATCTACCTCTTTGCTTAAATCTGCAGTAATATATTTGAAAGAAGTAAGGAATATTAAGTGAATGACTGTGGAGCTGCGAGAAGTGTGTATTTCTGTTTTATGTAAACCATCAAAGTTGTGTATTATTATTTGTTACTTGTTTCAATTTTCAAGTATTTTATTTGTCACCTGCAAGATGGCAGTGAAATGCAGTCATACATGCATCTTAGGGTGTGCACACCTATTTATCACTAGGATAAAAAACAAAACAAAAACAATGCAGTAATAAACTAAAAAGACAATAAATATTAATATAATCAGCCACAGTGCAGTGATGTGCTGCTACACAGACTGACAATGTGTATATTTACAATGTGAAGGAAGTGTTAAAATGAAGTTTTAAGATTTAGAGAAAAACTAATGAACTAGATAAAAATAAAAAGGAAAAACGAAAAAGCTCTCCGATCATCTGCAGCTGAAGCTCCATCCAGCTGCGTGATTTTCATTCAGATGGACTTTGTTTTTGTTATGAGTTTGAGGATTGTGGGGAGAAACCTGAAAACCTGAGGGGTATTGCACGAAACCAAGATAAGGGATTAAGCCGGGATATGTTGGTTATCCTGGCTGAATTTAGCCCTAAGTCAGTTGCATGAAAGCAGCTCAAACTAAACCCGGCCAAGTTACTGTGGTGATTTATCTGCTGCAGCTAGCCTGCTCCAGACCAGGCTAACTGCCGGAAGATTAATCCTAGCGACTACCTGCATGTCCAACGTCAATTCTGTGAGGAATTAATGTGTTTTACAGCATGTCCATGGTCTTCCTAAGTATGGCGCGTCATTTTAATCATCCAGTATTAAAATATTACATATACAGTCACTGTACATTTAATCCAAATCTGTTCGTAATCGCAACAGCCTTTTTATATGGATTCGAGTTGCAGTATTATTACTCAGGCCAAGTGTTATATTGCTATGCTAATGAAGACTGCTCGTCAAATTGCTGTCAGAGGTTTTATAAATATGTGGTTTATTGCATTAATTGAGATTACAAAACACAGCGGATGAGGTTACAAAGGTGTATTCAAAGAAATCCGTGACGAGGGCAAAGTAGAATATTCAGGTCCAACTCCCCTCCACCTGTTCCCTCTTCATAATGGCTTGCCCTTTTTCGGAGGATGTGCTGGACGAGGAAGCCCGCATCCTCAGAAGAGCATTCAGACGTGAACGAGTCTTCAGGGACAGCTCACATCCCCTGGCCTTTGGAGATGACTATGTCATTGAGAGATACAGATTTTTGGTTACTGGATTTCCAGGTCCAGTTTTCTGAGTGTCCGGCATTTAATCTCAAGATCCAGCTCCAGTCCTTGGAGCTTGCTCTTTTTGAGTCAGCTTTTAACATCTGCCAGCTCTCTCTCTCTCTCCAGGTGCCCTGAATAAAGTGTTCTGACAGTTTGTGAGGTCTGTAAAGGAAATGTCAGTTAGCACAGCAGGATTTGTGCATAACGTAGATTTACTTTAGCCAATACTCACAATGTTACCAGGCCCCTTAGGAGACTGTGCAGCATCCGGGTCCTGCTACACATTTTCTATTAGCACCACATCACTGACTTCATATCCTTCATGGAATAAATAAGCAGGCCAATCCCATAAAACTGACATGCCTCAAGCCTTCTGGACTCCACTGACACAGTCTCCTCATCTGCAGACGTGCATTCTGCAGCTGCAGATGTGCCTTCCCCCTGCCGTATACATGCAGCGAGAGGACTCGGATTAAGATTTCACAGAACATACCAAGCCTGTGATTTGGAGACACTGTACTAACCGGATCATCTTCTGGTGGCTCCAAAAGTGTAACTGTGTTCCCAGACACTGCAAGGTTATCCAAAGTCAGACACTATATTATATTTGATTGTGTTCCATGTGCAGTAGAATTGCAGTACTTTGTGTACCTTGTATGAAGCGGACAGTTTCTGTGGCTGGGACAGAGTCAGTTATTGTCCCTCCCTGGATCCCCTCCATCACTGGCCTCCCTTTATTTAAATGGAGGCCAGTTCCTCTGCTGGAGTCACATCCTGGCTTGGTGGGCCGCCCCCTGTGCCAGTTCTATAGGCCTTTTTTTAACTGCTACAATCATACAGACATTGAACATGTCAGCAGACACCTCATCTATTCACCTCATTTGTTCACGGTTATCTACTTTGGAGTCACTTACCAGCCTGCAAAATGTTCTTATATTTAATTTTTTCTTGCTGCCAGGTCCTTTTATGGCCAGACAGGTTTGTCCTTTATGAAGGACAGAAAGATAAAATAGATAAAAACGTTACATGAGGAAAATAGATTAAATGACACATTGTGGATAATTGTTTGCACCTAATCATACTCTACATTTCCTGAGTAACATGCACCTGCTTGTCACTCTTAAAGTATACAACAGTTAGTGGATTTGAAAAGTAATCCTTTAATTGTAGCCTAATTATGACAGTTCCAGTGGAGCACTGTTTATTAATTGTACAGTTTTTGACTACTTACGCATTGAGCCGGTCGGCTATTGTCTGCCAGGCTCTCTCGCGTTCTTTACTTATGGCATTGGTTTTGCCTTTTTTCCTTATAATATCCTTAACTTCGTCAGAGAACTCCGTCAGGAGCTGTTGTTCAGCGGCCGTGACGTAGGACGCGCGACTTTTATCCATTTCCCCATCGGTGATTCTGTGAGCGATCGCGAGGTCTGCTTCAGTATGCCGTGCACACGCACTTATCCCAACTATCTTCACCTGGCTTAACCTAGCCGCACCTTCTCATCCTGGCTCAGCAAACGTGCAACCAATTAAGCCAGGATAGGCCGCGCAAGCTAGGTCAAGCTGGGCTTTAATTATCCTGGATTTCTTTATTCTGGTTTCGTGTAATACCCCTCAGGTTGTTCGACCTGTACTGAGACTTCGGCCTTCTGACCTCCCGACCCCACCATGTTAGAAAACACACATGAACTCATCTACCAAATCCAGCACAGCTGATAACCAGGCAGTCATTTCTAACATCAGCTGTAAATGTCCTCTTTCTTTCTTTCTTTCTTTCTTTCTTTCTTTCTTTCTTTTTTCTTTCTTTCTTTCTTTCTTTCTTTCTTTCTTTCTTTCTTTCTTTCTTTCTTATGATCTTATTAGGAAAAGTCATTGATCCAGAACAAAAACAACATCAATAATCAGAACAAAGTGAAAGAATAAATTTACTGAAACAGAAAAGTAGAACAACTAAAAAATTTCATTAATTCAAGACAAGAAACGGATCTTTAATTTTTCTTTTTTAAATAATCTTGATCATTTCGACGTTTTTGTTTTGCTTGTTTCTTTGTTTATTGCTTCGTTTTTTCTCTGACGTCTGACCATTTTATTCTGAAAAAAAACACACAGCCCGGAAGTGACGTGTACATTGAGATCAGCTGATTGGAATGTTGACGGAGCAGGTTTAGCAGCCGGTGGATGAAACGAAGGTCCCGCAGACCGGTTCTGCGGCTCTGAACGTCCTCATGATCTCTGCTGTTTGTTGGCTTTTATTTTCCTGACCCGCGTGACGTCTTTGTTCTCACCGCCTGACAGCTGATCCGCGTGACTCGGGAGAGGAGAAGGTGAGGAAGACCTGGAGGAGCACGAGCTGCCGACATGGACATCCAGGGCGAGAGAAGGAGACTGCTGGAGGCGGAGAGCGGAGACACGAACCCGTCCGGACTCATGTCCGAGCAGGACGCGTACCTGAGGTAGTCCCGCACGTCCACGCGCGTTACTACAGGTTTAACTCACACAGACTTAAGGTCGCGGTTCTTTCTAGAACTCTGAACCCGTCCAGACACTAACTTCTAACTTCCTCATGTTTAAGCTGCATAACGTCCTTAGTTCTCCAAGTTTCCATCAGTTCCAGAACTGGTACGAGACCAGTTCCAGACCAGCTCCAGTCCAGTCCTGGTACGAGACCAGTTCCAGACCAGCTCCAGTCCAGTCCTGGTACGAGACCAGTTCCAGACCAGCTCCAGTCCAGTCCTGGTACGAGACCAGTTCCAGACCAGCTCCAGTCCATTCCTGGTACGAGACCAGTTCCAGACCAGCTCCAGTCCATTCCTGGTACGAGACCAGTTCCAGACCACTTCCAGACCACTTCCAGTCCAGTCCTGGTACCGGACCAGTTCCAGACTAGTTCCAGTCCAGTCCTGGTACGAGACCAGTTCCAGACCAGCTCCAGTCCATTCCTGGTACGAGACCAGTTCCAGACCACTTCCAGTCCAGTCCTGGTACCAGACCAGTTCCAGACTAGTTCCAGCCCAGTCCTGATACGAGACCAGTTCCAGACTAGTTCCAGTCCAGTCCTGGTACCGGACCAGTTCCAGACCAGTTTCAGTCCAGTCCTGGTACCGGACCAGTTCCAGACTAATTTAACTGTGACCAGGGGATTCAGGCAGAAAATAATAAAAATCTCAGCATGGAGGCAGAAACTGGACACGCGGAGGACAGAAGAACAGTCAGGACTAAAAACCATCTACAGCAGATGACCAGCATCTGAATCCACCAAAGACCTGAACCAGGACTGGACCGACTCTGGTCCTGACCCAGATGTGGGTGTTTGTGTGAATCTGTTTTCATGAACAGAAAGAAAATTCTTGATCTGTTGTTTCTCTTCTCAGCAAAGTGAAGAACGGGAAGCTGTTCCTGGCGACGTTTGCCTCCGTTCTGGGTCCCTTGAGCTTCGGCTTCGTGCTGGGATACAGCTCCCCGGCCATCCCCGAGCTCACCCGGGACGCCGACCCTCGGCTGAGGCTGGACGACGTCCAGGCGTCCTGGTTCGGGGTATGTGGTGGCGGCCATGATAACAATCACATGCCTCAGGGAGGATTTTTAGAGTTCATCAGCAGTTTTAATGTCTTCACATGATGTCCAGAAACGTGTTGGAGGTCAAAACCGCAGGAAGAAAAACAAACGTGACCTTTGAACTTTTGGAAAAAACATTCAGAGTTTGGACTCTGGTCCCGGTCTGAGACGTTCCACTGTGGAGGATTTAATGTCACACAGAACAGAAACATGTCTCTTCTGTGAGATGCGGGAAATTCTCTAAAATTAAATCTGCAATTTTTTAATTTGTTCAAACCTTTATTCAACAAACGGGTCTAAAGTAACAATTTCAGCATCTTCACTGATGAAATTCACCGTGTTTAAACGTAGAATCAGCTGCAGCAACACACTCGGTGAAAGTTGTTCTAGACTCAGAAACCTCCCTAGAATATCCAGTAAGATGGTTCTGGAAGGTTCTGCAACCAGCAGGAGGTTCTCCAGCCTGCTCGTGAACAGCGACGTCCTCATGTTTCCATACATTTTCTATGTTGCCATGGTGGTTAAGTCAGTTCCTCCACTATATGGAAAGCCGTTTTATTCAAAATTAAATAAATAGAAAAATAACTAAATTATTGAATATATATATATATATATATATATATATATATATATATATATATATATATATATATGTATATATATATATATATACATATATATTTATATATGTGTATATATATATATATATATTCAATAATATATATATATATATATATATATATATATATATATATATGTATATATATATATATATACATATATATTTATATATGTGTATATATATATATATATATATATATATATATATATATATATATATATATATACATTAATTTATTTAATTGGGATCATGAGGACACTTTTATTTTGGAGTAATTTTTGGGAGCAACATATAGTGCAGCACCACATTGTGCTGCGCCTATTTCGTGCTTCTGTTTTATTTCGGATCCTTATATTCAAATTAAGGGGCGGGGCTTCTAGACGTGGGCTGAATGTAGTAGGGGCAGAGCAGAGTGCCTCTAGAGAGAGAGTGGCGCCATCTCCGTTCACTGCAATGGTTCAGTTTTTTCACAGCAATGGCGGCGTATGGAGCCCCTCAAAAGTTCCCGGAAGTTAGCAAAAGCTAAGCGACGGTCAATGTATTTCAATGGAACAGATTGTCGGAGCTACACTTCTTCAAGGTAAGATGTTTTAATAGTCATATTTCCATATCAGTTGTGCATCGAAATCAACTTGACAGGAGTAATTAAATATGTTGACGGATTGTCACCGTCTAGATTAATATATTTAGAGATTATAAACCGATAAAAGTTTATGCTAGCACACTGATAGCAGCAGATGCCACAGGCTGATGAATGTAAATTCTGTTCGTCAATATAAATTGATCCAACGCCGTTGATAGCGAGGTTAATGTGTAGGGAGAGCGATTGTAGTTACATTTTTATTTAATTTTAATGTATTTATAAGGCTGTGGAATAATGGACAAAGATATGAAAATGAATACACAGTATTAGATAGCACAATACTCTTAGTATATATGTTTACAATATTTGCAACTATAAAACCTGTTAAATGTAACAAACATGTTAACCTTAAGAACTTAACAAAATATACATATACAAAATAAGTGGCTGATTGTACTTGAGTGCATTTGCTGCACTAGACAGCACTCAGCACTCAGTGTGCAGGATGAGAGCAGAGAAGCAGAGAGATGCTTAAGGGAAGTATATCACTCTTCCCTCGTGCAGCATTGTCCTGAAGAACTTTCAGCTGTTCTGGGGTTGTCTGACGTTAACTGGGATACTGTTCTTCTTCACCTTCCTGGTTTGGCCACTTTTAAGTGTTTCCTGTCTTTTTTTTCTACATTCTGCAACCTCAACCATATAAATCTCCCTGTGATGTGTTCTCTGTGTTTAATTTAAAAATAAACTTCCCAATGATATGGTCTTTGAAAATGTGTAAATGCATTGTTTTAATATGATTACCTCACATATTTTTTTGTTTTTACAGTCCCTGATGGTGGTCAAATGTATCCTGCTGACTTTGGCCGTCCATATTTTCCTTCTGTCCCTGTCTTTGGGGAAGCCATACATACGCACGCCTTTCTCTGAGCAATTGGAGCATCCCCATGCAGCACAGCATACCATGGTGAAGACTGTATTCAAGGATAGCAGAGAAAAGAAATGGCTAGACATGCTGATCTAGTCGAGTTTTATTGTAAAGGAATTCTTTTAGGTATTAAATGCATTTGGAAAACAAAGGGTGTTTGTCTGATTTATTATGTATATGTAGGGAGTAAGTCTTGGGATAGTTAACAAATAGTGATAGAAAGCCATGTATTTTCCATGAATTGAAGAGAGAGAGTGGCGCCACCGGAAGCTCAAAACGCTTGCCGATCACGTGGTCCATGTAGCCTCCAAAAGTTCCAGGAAGTGCTTGGCGGCCAATACAAAATAATAAGAAAAGTACGATAATCGGTAAATAATGATCAATCAAGGCTTTGCTTTGCAATATTTTTATAGTTGTGTTCATTGATATGAATCATGTTAAGTTTACTAAACCTGTATGACATCAACAGCATGTAAATCATAATATTTCCTGTTTTTTTAACTTTATCTTTCAGACTGAGGCATACCAACAGGTGAAGACAATGATTTACCAAGTGACTACACAATAAATCTAGGCTCACAGCATAATGATAACTGTTCTTACAGGAAATCTATATCCAATAAATAAAATTTAGATCCCAATTCATTTCAAATAAATGGGTTATCTATTCTTACTTATTAGTATCTACTTGTGTGAATTGCTTTTAAGTCTTAAGACTTATTTTGACTGAGGCAGACTGATAACTACACAAGTCTGGACTCACAATATAATGTGTTCTTACAGAAAATCCATGGCAAATAAATAAAATTTTGAGTTCAATTCATGGAAAATACATGGCTTTCTATCACTATTTGTTAACTATCCCAAGACTTACTCCCTACATATACATAATAAATCAGACAAACACCCTTTGTTTTCCAAATGCATTTAATACCTAAAAGAATTCCTTTACAATAAAACTCGACTAGATCAGCATGTCTAGCCATTTCTTTTCTCTGCTATCCTTGAATACAGTCTTCACCATGGTATGCTGTGCTGCATGGGGATGCTCCAATTGCTCAGAGAAAGGCGTGCGTATGTATGGCTTCCCCAAAGACAGGGACAGAAGGAAAATATGGATGGCCAAAGTCAGCAGGATACATCTGACCACCATCAGGGACTGTGAAAACAAAAAAATATGTGAGGTAATCATATTAAAACAAAGCATTTACACATTTTCAAAGACCATATCATTGGGAAGTTTAATATTTTTAAATTAAACACAGAGAACACATCACAGGGAGATTTATATGGTTGAGGTTGCAGAATATAGAAAAAAAAGACAGGAAACACTTAAAAGTGGCCAAACCAGGAAGGTGAAGAAGAACAGTATCCCAGTTAACGTCAGGCAACCCCAGAACTGCTGAAAGTTCTTCAGGACAATGCTGCACGAGGGAAGAGTGATATACTTCCCTTAAGCATCTCTCTGCTTCTCTGCTCTCATCCTGCACACTGAGTGCTGTCTAGTGCAGCAAATGCACTCAAGTACAATCAGCCACTTATTTTGTATTTGTATATTTTGTTAAGTTCTTAAGGTTAACATGTTTGTTACATTTAACAGGTTTTATAGTTGCAAAGATTGTAAACATATATACTAAGAGTATTGTGCTATCTAATACTGTGTATTCATTTTCATATCTTTGTCCATTATTCCACAGCCTTATAAATACATTAAAATTAAATAAAAATGTAACTACAATCGCTCTCCCTACACATTAACCTCGCTATCAACGGCGTTGGATCAATTTATATTGACGAACAGAATTTACATTCATCAGCCTGTGGCATCTGCTGCTATCAGTGTGCTAGCATAAACTTTTATCGGTTTATAATCTCTAAATATATTAATCTAGACGGGGACAATCTGTCAACATATTTAATTACTCCTGTCAAGTTGATTTCGATGCACAACTGATATGGAAATATGACTATTAAAACATCTTACCTTGAAGAAGTGTAGCTCCGACAATCTGTTCCATTGAAATACATTGACCGTCGCTTAGCTTTTGCTAACTACCGGGAAATTTTGAGGGGCTCCATACGCCGCCATTGCTGTGAAAAAACTGAACCATTGCAGTGAACGGAGATGGCGCCACTCTCTGTCTACAGGCACTCTGCTCTGCCCCTACTACATTCAGCCCACGTCTAGAAGCCCCGCCCCTTAATTTGAATATAAGGATCCGAAATAAAACAGAAGCACGAAATAGGCGCAGCACAATGTGGTGCTGCACTATATGTTGCTCCCAAAAATTACTCCAAAATAAAAGTGTCCTCATGATCCCAATTAAATAAATTAATGCATATATATATATATATATATATATATATATATATATATATATATATATATATTTATTTTTATATATTTATTTATATATATATTTACTTATTTATATATATATATATATATATATATATTCAATAATTTAGTTATTTTTCTATTTATTTAATTTTGAATAAAACGGCTTTCCATACCTACGGCCTCTCCGACCATCACCGACCATTCATCCACACATTCATACACCAGCGATGCCAACACTGGAGGCAAGGAGGGTTAAGTGTCTTGCCCAAGGACACAACGACAGATGACTGCGGGAGCGGGAATCGAACCGCCGACCTTCCGATCATTGGACGACCTGCTCTACCGCCTGAGCCACTGCCGCCCCACTCCAGTTTCAGCTTTAAATCCTTCAACTTTTCACTTCAGCTTAATAAATACTTCTTCAACAAAGACATTTCAGCCTTTTTCAACCTTCTTCAGCCATCTTTAAGCATTTCAGTCTAATCATTCAGCATGACAGCATTCACACATGCTGTTATGCTAATAACAGCTTTTTCTAGTTTGAATATAAGGATCCGAAATAAAACAGAAGCACGAAATAGGCGCAGCACAATGTGGTGCTGCACTATATGTTGCTCCCAAAAATTACTCCAAAATAAAAGTGTCCTCATGATCCCAATTAAATAAATTAATGCATATATATATATATATTTATATATATATTTACTTATTTATATATATATATTTATTTATTTATATATATATTTACTTATTTATATATATATATATATATATATATATATATATATATATTCAATAATTTAGTTATTTTTCTATTTATTTAATTTTGAATAAAACGGCTTTCCATACCACTAGGGGGCAGTGCTGAGCTTAGCGTTCAGTCCTGTGACAATCCCGACGTCAGTTTCAGACACCGTTTAGCGGCGGTAATGTGTCGCTATGGAGTTGTTTCTAACTACCCAGCTCACTCTGACCACTCACATATAGTCTTTATTCAAAAGCTCATGTAGCGTCTGCAGTTGTTATTCTCATCTTTATTCTTCTTCTGCTTTTTGTTCCCTTCCTGATCCCCTTCTTCTTCTCTGGTTTGTTTCTTGCGATGGTCACATGTCAGCTGTTCTGCTCAGCACTGCCCCCTCAATTTCTACTTGGTATTGCTCCGTCTTCTGCGTCAAGCGACGGATAGCTAAGCTCCCTGAAAACAGACTAAATTATGTACGTAACCGACGCAGAAGACAAACGACTCTATCCATCTTCTACGCCCAGCATAAAGGGGCCTTAACTGGTGACAGGTGAGGGTGTCAGGACTGGGTATAAAAGCAGCGTCTACCAAAGGTATAGTTTCTCCAACCAGGATGGGGGGTGGCTAACCACTTTGGTCCAAACTCCTTTAGAGGATCATGAATAAGTTTGTCCATGACAGATTGTTTAGGATGAACTGGGGACACACAGGCACCCAACAGTGGTTTCACTCATTTAAAGAAATTTCAATCTATTTATTGACAAAGTGTAAAAAACAAAGTGAAAAAAATTGTTTACATTGTGAGAAGTTTTAGATGAAAACATCTGTGCAGTCTTTTGTATAAATAAATACCCCAAAACAGCACACTGTTTTAGAAATATAATTAAAACTAATTTATTTTCATTTACTTTTTGGTTGAATTGATATTAATTTAAAAAAATTTAAATATGAAAACAGTATCTCAAATCTTTCATTTCATTTCCCCCTGCCCCCCATAAAAATCTTAGTCTCGCTCATGACCATCCCCCATTAACGACATGTCTCCATATGCCCAGAAAGTTTTATTTCCGTTTTTTCTTCTTACCTGTGAAACAACTTTTTTGCCGGTTGCCGGTTACCCGTTCTATATAATCTGTCACGGTGTGTTCGTTGAATGTATTGATGATTCTCTGATGGAGTTTGGACTAAAGTGATGAGTCATGACTCACCCTGGTTGGACAGATGAAGTCTTTGGTGGATGTGGCTTTTATACCCTATCCTGGCACCCTCACCTGTGAGCATTTCATGTGCTAGATGGAGAATATTTGGCCTTTCTGCTTGTCCAGAGCAGAATGTTGTGAGCAGATTGATGATGCAGCGCTGCAGGAGAAACCGTCACCATGATCAGACCAGACAAATGGACTCAGCAACGTCCAACTCTTATTTTTCCATAATCTAGTGTTGTCTGGTGTTCAGTCCATAGTGACGGTGGGAGCGGCGGTGGGGGGGCTGTTGGGCGGTTGGATGGTGGAGAAGATTGGCAGGAAGCTCAGCCTGATGTTCTGTTCGCTGCCCTTCGTCTTCGGTTTCACCATCATCATCGCCGCGCAGAACGTGTGGATGCTGTACATCGGCAGAGTGCTGACCGGCCTCGCCAGTGGAGTCACGTCGTTGGTGGTCCCGGTAAGACCTTCCTGCCTCTTTTATCTAAAGAAACATCTCTTTTTTTTGTGAACACCTTGATTTCCTGCAGCCTCAACAGAAAAATGTTTAAAAACATCTGCGGCGCTTCAGACACGATCAGCTGATGGGGACCAGCTGATTGACAGAAACGTACTCATCAGATCTCTGAGCAGAGGACCAAGTCGGATGTTCGGCAGTCAAACTTGTTTAAAGGAATTCTCTAAGTTTAGAATGGAGATGAGGAAAAAAACTGAAATACTTCCAGGAAATACCCCAAATACCATACTACTTTATTAATATAGTACTTATAAACGAATAATGCAGAACAAAGTGCTGCACAGTAAAATAAAAAGTTAAAGACGACAGGACGAGTAAAATCTTAACGCTGGGTTAAAGAGATCTACTAAAATTAATCCAATATCCATTCATAAAATTCAGAAAGCAATTTTTTTTGTGTTTGTTGTCTGGTGGCGACAGTAACCCTACTCTGGCATGACTTCTTGGTGCTCAGCGAGATCTCAGCACCTTTCACCATTAAATTACATTCACCTGTGAATGATTCAGCAGCTCTTTACCTCTCACATTAGCAGCTAACGCTAAGACCATGGGCTCTCACATTAGCAGCTAACGCTAAGACCATTGGCTCTCACATTAGAAGCTAACACTAAGATCGTGAGCTCTCACATTAGCAGCTAACGCGAAGACCATGGGCTCTCACATTAGAAGCTAACACTAAGATCGTGAGCTCTCACATTAGCAGCTAACGCTAAATTCATGAGCTCTCACATTAGCAGCTAAAGCTAAGACCATGGGCTCTCACATTAGCAGCTAAAGCTAAGACCATGGGCTCTCACATTAGCAGCTAAAGCTAAGACCATGGGCTCTCACATTAGCAGCTAACGCTAAGACCATGGGCTCTCACATTAGCAGCTAAAGCTAAGACCATGGGCTCTCACATTAGCAGCTAACGCTAAGACCATGGGCTCTCACATTAGAAGCTAACACTAAGATCGTGAGCTCTCACATTAGCAGCTAATGCTAAATTCATGAGCTCTCACTTTAGCAGCTAACACTAAGACCATGGGCTCTCACATTAGCAGCTAACGCTAAGACCATGGGCTCTCACATTAGAAGCTAACACTAAGATCGTGAGCTCTCACATTAGCAGCTAACGCTAAATTCATGAGCTCTCACATTAGCAGCTAACACTAAGACCATGGGCTCTCACATTAGCAGCTAACGCTAAGACCATGGGCTCTCACATTAGCAGCTAACGCTAAGACCATGAGCTCTCACATTAGCAGCTAACGCTAAGACCATGGGCTCTCACATTAGAAGCTAACACTAAGATCGTGAGCTCTCACATTAGCAGCTAATGCTAAATTCATGAGCTCTCACTTTAGCAGCTAACACTAAGACCATGGGCTCTCACATTAACAGCTAACGCTAAGACCATGGGCTCTCACATTAGAAGCTAACGCTAAGACCATGGGCTCTCACATTAGAAGCTAACACTAAGATCGTGAGCTCTCACGTTAGCAGCTAATGCTAAATTCATGAGCTCTCACATTAGCAGCTAAAGCTAAGACCATGGGCTCTCACATTAACAGCTAACGCTAAGACCATGGGCTCTCACATTAGGAGCTAAAGCTAAGACCATGGGCTCTCACATTAGCAGCTAACGCAAAGACCATGGGCTCTCACATTAGAAGCTAACGCTAAGACCATGGGCTCTCACATTAGCAGCTAAAGCTAAGACCATGGGCTCTCATATTAGCAGCTAACACTAAGATTGTGAGCTCTCACATTAGCAGCTAACGCTAAATTCATGAGACTTCACATTAGCAGCTAACACTAAGACCATGGGCTCTCACATTAGAAGCTAACGCTAAGACCATGGGCTCTCACATTAGAAGCTAACGCTAAGATCGTGAGCTCTCACATTAGCAGGTAACGCTAAATTCGTGAGCTCTCACATTAGCAGCTAACACTAAGACCATGGGCTCTCACATTAGCAGCTAACGCTAAGACCATGGGCTCTCACATTAGAAGCTAACACTAAGATCGTGAGCTCTCACATTAGCAGGTAACGCTAAATTCGTGAGCTCTCACATTAGCAGCTAACACTAAGACCATGGGCTCTCACATTAGCAGCTAACACTAAGACCATGGGCTCTCACATTAGCAGCTAACGCTAAGACCATGGGCTCTCACATTAGCAGCTAACGCTAAATTCATGAGCTCTCACATTAGCAGCTAACACTAAGACCATGGGCTCTCACATTAGCAGCTAACGCTAAGACCATGGGCTCTCACATTAGCAGCTAACGCTAAGACCATGAGCTCTCACATTAGAAGCTAACGCTAAGACCATGGGCTCTCACATTAGAAGCTAACACTAAGATCGTGAGCTCTCACATTAGCAGCTAATGCTAAATTCATGAGCTCTCACTTTAGCAGCTAACACTAAGACCATGGGCTCTCACATTAACAGCTAACGCTAAGACCATGGGCTCTCACATTAACAGCTAACGCTAAGACCATGGGCTCTCACATTAGAAGCTAACGCTAAGACCATGGGCTCTCACATTAGAAGCTAACGCTAAGACCATGGGCTCTCACATTAGCAGCTAACGCTAAGACCATGGGCTCTCACATTAGAAGCTAACACTAAGATCGTGAGCTCTCACATTAGCAGCTAACGCTAAATTCATGAGCTCTCACATTAGCAGCTAACACTAAGACCATGGGCTCTCACATTAGCAGCTAACGCTAAGACCATGGGCTCTCACATTAGCAGCTAACGCTAAGACCATGAGCTCTCACATTAGCAGCTAACGCTAAGACCATGGGCTCTCACATTAGAAGCTAACACTAAGATCGTGAGCTCTCACATTAGCAGCTAATGCTAAATTCATGAGCTCTCACATTAGCAGCTAAAGCTAAGACCATGGGCTCTCACATTAACAGCTAACGCTAAGACCATGGGCTCTCACATTAGCAGCTAAAGCTAAGACCATGGGCTCTCACATTAGCAGCTAATGCAAAGACCATGGGCTCTCACATTAGAAGCTAACGCTAAGACCATGGGCTCTCACATTAGCAGCTAACGCTAAGACCATGGGCTCTCATATTAGCAGCTAACACTAAGATTGTGAGCTCTCACATTAGCAGCTAACGCTAAATTCATGAGACTTCACATTAGCAGCTAACACTAAGACCATGGGCTCTCACATTAGAAGCTAACGCTAAGACCATGGGCTCTCACATTAGAAGCTAACGCTAAGATTGTGAGCTCCCACATTAGCAGCTAAAGCTAAGATTGTGAGCTCCCACAGTAGCAGCTAATGCTAAGACTGCAGGCTCTCACATTAGAAGCTAAAGCTAAGATCTTGAGCTCCCACATTAGCAGCTAAATCTAAGATCATGGGCTCGCACATTAGCAGCTAACGCTAAGATTGTGAGCTTCCACATTAGCAGCTAATGCTAAGACTGCAGGCTCTTACATTAGAAGCTAAAGCTAAGATCTTGAGATCCCATATTAGCAGCTAAAGCTAAGACCATGGGCTCACACATTAGCAGCTAACACTAAGATTGTGAGCTCCCATATTAGCAGCTAACGCTAAGACCGCAGGCTCTGCCATGTTCAACAAACACCAACTGCTTTGAAAATAACAGGAAGTGACATCAACTACATGTATGTACTCCAAAATAAATCCGATTATGGACTGGTAAATGTAGACAACCATCTTTAGAATATGGTATTTCAGGAGTGCATGTAGCTGTGTTGGATCAGATTATTACAGTAATCGAATTACTCCCAGATATCTGATATTGATGGTCATGTAAAATAGTTATCTAAGGAATGTTTTAAAATTCAAGAAAAACATTTGAAACATAACTACATGGAAATGAAGTGATATGGAGTCAGGAAGTTAGTGTGATACCCAGCCTTATAACACCATAAACTCAAGGTTGGAAACGAGACTTTGTGTGTTTAATATGAAGAAATTCAGCTGTCAGCCTAATTTGTCACTTTTAATGTATGTGTTTATTAGAAAAGTATCGTGTTTTAAATCTTTTCAAACTTGCAGAAACATTAAATGAATTTTTAATCTCCACTCTGTATTTTCTGGATCAGTAATTTAAGTCAGAATAAGTTCATCCTCCAGATAATCAGTGAAAGGGATAATCAATGAATCATGTCATTAATCTTGTTTCTGCTTCTCAGATATGAACATTAGGTGAATATGTTCCTTCAGAACTGGAGTGTGGATCAGTCTAATCAATAATCAGCTGATCCTCCAGTGATGCTTCTGTTTTTTCCTCAGCTGTATATTTCGGAGACGGCTCACGAGAAGGTCCGGGGGACGCTGGGCTCCTGCGTGCAGCTCATGGTGGTGCTCGGCATCATGGGAGTTTACCTTGCAGGTTGGTTTTATGACATCCTGAAACTGGTTTGTTGATGTGTGACTGCAGGCTGATGAGCTGTCAATCATGAAGCGGCGCCCTGCAGCGTCTGGGATGAAGGCTTTTACCTGAAGTTGCTTTGAAGCTGGAAATCAATTCTCCTGAAGAAGAGCGGAGCTTCTGGCCATCAGCTGACCCGATTCTCCTCAGATACGATCCCATTCCTGCCTCCTGGCCAGCAGCCCGCGCTGCTTCTGGCTAATCTGGTTAGCCGCGTGCCTTTCATGCTTTCCTAACTGCTGTGGGCGGGTTGTCTCGTGTTCCTCTGGTTTCCCTGCTGCTCAGAGCCCAGATGCTGCGCTCAGACTCGTCACCATGGAATAATATGAGGTTATAAAAAGAGCTAACACATGAAAGATGATGTTTCAGGGGCTCCTCTTGGTGATGCGAGCCGTCAGGTGATGCTCTCTCTCTACATCCCCACCCTCACCTGACCTGACCTCACCTGAGGCCTGAACTTTTCTGCA
Source organism: Melanotaenia boesemani (assembly GCF_017639745.1). NCBI lineage: Eukaryota > Metazoa > Chordata > Actinopteri > Atheriniformes > Melanotaeniidae > Melanotaenia > Melanotaenia boesemani. The sequence continues at coordinate 1,308,324 of NC_055692.1, forward strand.
CGGAAAGAGGAAGCAGCTGGGATGGTTCAGGTACCTGTGGCCACCCAGAAATGTGCTTAGTTAATAAAACTTTTTATTTAATGATAGAATAATTATTATGGAGCAGGATTAGTTCTTTACCCCAGTATTCTGACCTTCATCAGGACCACCTTCTAGTACCGGGTCGTCCTCTTCATCAGGACCACCTTCTAGTACCGGGTCGTCCTCCTCATCGGGTCCACCTTCTAGTACCGGGTCGTCCTCCTCATCGGGTCCACCTTCTAGTACCGGGTCGTCCTCTTCATCGGGACCACCTTCTAGTACCGGGTCGTCCTCTTCATCGGGTCCACCTTCTAGTACCGGGTCGTCCTCTTCATCGGGTCCACCTTCTAGTACCGGGTCGTCCTCTTCATCGGGTCCACCTTCTAGTACCGGGTCGTCCTCTTCATCGGGTCCACCTTCTAGTACCGGGTCGTCCTCTTCATCGGGTCCACCTTCTAGTACCGGGTCGTCCTCCTCATCGGGACCACCTTCTAGTACCGGGTCGTCCTCTTCATCGGGACCACCTTCTAGTACCGGGTCGTCCTCTTCATCGGGTCCACCTTCTAGTACCGGGTCGTCCTCTTCATCGGGTCCACCTTCTAGTACCGGGTCGTCCTCTTCATCGGGTCCACCTTCTAGTACCGGGTCGTCCTCTTCATCGGGTCCGCCTTCTAGTACCGGGTCGTCCTCTTCATCAGGACCACCTTCTAGTACCGGGTCGTCCTCTTCATCGGGTCCACCTTCTAGTACCGGGTCGTCCTCTTCATCGGATCAACCTTCTAGTACCGGGTCGTCCTCTTCATCGGGTCCACCTTCTAGTACCGGGTCGTCCTCTTCATCAGGTCAACCTTCTAGTACCGGGTCGTCCTCTTCATCAGGTTTACCTTCTAGTACCGCGTCGTCAGCTTCATCGGGTCAACCTTCTAGTACCGCGTCGTCCTCTTCATCGGGTCCACCTTCTAGTACCGGGTCGTCCTCTTCATCAGGTCAACCTTCTAGTACCGGGTCGTCCTCTTCATCAGGTTTACCTTCTAGTACCGCGTCGTCAGCTTCGTCGGGTCAACCTTCTAGTACCGCGTCGTCCTCTTCATCGGGTCCACCTTCTAGTACCGGGTCGTCCTCTTCATCGGGTCCACCTTCTAGTACCGGGTCGTCCTCTTCATCGGATCAACCTTCTAGTACCGGGTCGTCCTCTTCATCGGGTCCACCTTCTAGTACCGGGTCGTCCTCTTCATCAGGTTTACCTTCTAGTACCGCGTCGTCAGCTTCATCGGGTCAACCTTCTAGTACCGCGTCGTCCTCTTCATCGGGTCCACCTTCTAGTACCGGGTCGTCCTCTACATCGGGTCCACCTTCTAGTACCGGGTCGTCCTCTTCATCGGGTCCACCTTCTAGTACCGGGTCGTCCTCTTCATCGGATCAACCTTCTAGTACCGGGTCGTCCTCTTCATCGGGTCCACCTTCTAGTACCGGGTCGTCCTCTTCATCAGGTTTACCTTCTAGTACCGCGTCGTCCTCTTCATCGGGTCCACCTTCTAGTACCGGGTCGTCCTCTACATCGGGTCCACCTTCTAGTACTGCGTCGGCCTTCTGAAGTGGATGGATGTTCTGAGCAGATAAAAGTAGACAAGTTGTGTTCATCCTGAACTTTGCCGACATTCCTTGAGCTGGTTAAAGTTAAACCGTGTGTTAGGAGGACTTCATGAATGAGGCTCGTTGTTTTAGCTTCAGAAGATGTTTGTCATCACAATGACACGCTGAAACAACATAAGCTCCATCTCTGGACACCAGGGCGGAACAGCTCTGAGAAATGTGGTAAACGGGTGAAATTTCCTCTCATTTTAACCCAGTCTGGGTTCCAGCCTCGGCTGAGGGAGGGAGGGGTTTAAACCGTGGGTTTTCTCCAGGTGCCCCGGCTTCCTCCCACCATGGAGGTTAGGTTGACTGGTTTCAAGAGTGGGTGGGAGGGGTCGGCCCTGGCAACCAGACCAGTGGACCTGCTAGTTGCTGAGATGGACTCCAGCTTCACCAGGTGGATGGATGGAAACAAACAAGCAACGACAAACTGTCCATTAGTTTATTCATCAAAACAAGTTTTAGGCTGTTTCCTTGAAAACAGAGAAAGAGATTAAAACCTTTCCAGGAACCTCTGACCACAAAGACCAGACGTTTCCGAGCTTTATTGAAATTGTGCAGATCTTATTATGCCTGTCGTTAATGACAGAGCATCTTTGGAAGTGAGCTCTCCACTTTTCAGTGAGCAGGAATGAGGAACTAACTACTGACATTGGACCAGTTTAACTCCACCATCCGTCGTCCTCTGCTTCCTTTGGTTTGTTAGTTTACTCAGGAAGTCTGTAGAAGGGTTGGTGTCAGCACAGGTCCATCATTTAGATGTAAAACCAGTCAGGGTGGAGCACATTCAGACCAGCTATCTACTGTCAGAGGAAACCGAAACCTCTGGACCTTTGTCGCCGTTATCTTTGGCAAAACAGGTGTTGTCTGAACATTTGGGAAGAATCACATGAGAGCCGCAGCGACCATGAGCAGGAATAGTTTCTCTGGAGCAGAACACCTGCATGCAGACCGGCCGCTCCTAGACCACCTGCACGCAGACCGGCCGCTCCTAGACCGCCTGCACGCAGACCGGCCGCTCCTAGACCGCCTGCACACAGACCGGCCGCTCCTAGACCGCCTGCACGCAGACCGGCCGCACCTAGACCGGCTGCTCATAGACCGCCTGCACGCAGACTGGCCGCACCTAGACCGCCTGCACGCAGACCGGCCGCACCTAGACCAGCCGCTCCTAGACCGCCTGCACGCAGTCCGGCCGCACCTAGACCAGCTGCTCCTAGACCGCCTGCACGCAGACCGGCCGCTCCTAGACCACCTGCACGCAGACCGGCCGCACGCAGACCGCCTGCACGCAGACCGCCTGCACGCAGACCGGCCGCTTCTAGACCGCCTGCACGCAGACCGGCCGCACCTAGACCGGCTGCTCCTAGACCGCCTGCACGCAGACCAGCTGCTCCTAGACCGCCTGCACGCAGACCGGCCGCACCTAGACCGGCTGCTCCTAGACCGCCTGCACGCAGACCGGCTGCTCCTAGACCGGCTGCTCATAGACTGGCTGCTCCTAGACCTGTTGCTCCTAGAACGGCTGCACGTAGACCGGCTGCTCCTAGACCAGATGCTGCTAGACCGGCTGCTTCCAGACCGCCTGCACACAGACCAGCTGCTCCTAGACCAGAATCCTGCTGGTCCACATGAAACTGGAGGGAATGGAGCAGCACGTGAATGCTAGCGAGGCTACCTTAAGCCGTGCTGGAAACGGGCGGAAGTCGTGTCGGTGTGGGAATGAGACCCGGAGAAGAATATTTCAGTTTCACTCTGGTGGAGCGGAACCTGCTAGAAAAACAGAAGAAATCAGACAAAAGATCAAAAGTTTAAAACCATGACCCAAAAATAAACCAGAAAACCCCAAAAGTATAATAAAAGTACTTAGTGGTGAGTAGTAGTATTTACATATGACTAAACTAGTACTTTACCCATGCACTGGTGTCAGTCCGGCTATCTGGAGTCCATCTATTACAGCTTTTATTCTGTTCTTGTACATGTTTATTTAAGTTTATTTTCTACTGGTAATATTTTTGTACTTATTCTAGTTTTCTGAAAGTACAAATCTGCACAAAGTTCAGACTTTTCCAGGACATTTTCTTCATCATAAAATCAGGAAAACAAATATTTAACTGGATTATAAAAAGCTCTCCCAGACACACGAGAAACAACATGAACCAGCTGTGAAACTCTCACTTCTCATGAATCTGCATGTCGGTGGAGAATCTTTCGCTCCAGACTTGAAGAGTAAGTATTGTAGTTTTTGATCAGGACCTGGTCTAATGTGGTCTAGGTTCCTATAAAGTTAGTGGAATGGTCCTAGACACATAAATGAATGGGAAGCCAGCTTCAGCGGGGTCCTCTCTGAACTGGTCTCAGGTCTGTTCATGGACTGGCGCTGGCTGGCGATCTGCTGCTCCATCCCGCCGACGCTGCTGATGGTCTGCATGTGCTTCATGCCGGAGACGCCGCGCTTCCTGCTGTCGCAGGGCAAGAGGCGGGAGGCCGAGGAGGCGCTGCGCTTCCTGCGAGGGCCGGACACCTCCGTGGAGTGGGAGTGCGCTCGGATCGAGGACGCCTGCGACGAACAGGTGAGCTGGACACGTCCTCTTCTGTCCACCAAAGAGACGACGAGACGTTTCATCTCCGTCTGTCCATCAGGGCTCCAGCTTCCAGATGTCGGATCTGAAGGACGCCGGCGTCTACAAGCCGCTGCTGATCGGCATCATGCTGATGGTCTTCCAGCAGATGACGGGCATCAACGCCATCATGTTCTACGCTGAGAACATCTTCGAACAGGCGCACTTCAAGGTAACACAGCTGCAGGTCCAGGTGTGGATCCAGATCACCTGGATGGTTTCTGTGGTTTCTGACAGACTGGATGCGTTTCAGGAGAGCGACCTGGCCTCAGTCATCGTGGGTCTGATTCAGGTGGTCTTTACAGGAGTAGCAGCTCTCGTCATGGACCGGGCCGGCAGGAAAGTCCTTCTCATCGTCTCAGGTAGTTTCATTTATTCCTCACACACCAAACCAAGCTAGGTGGAAAATTAGATTTCATTAAATTAATTACTACTAACCAATAGGAAAAGAGCTGCCGCATGACACACCCTAAAGACCAACCCCCTCATTTGCATAATAAAGCCGAAACGCACAGAAATGAATAAAACAGAGAAATAAAAATGCTTAGAGAAATAAATAGAGAAAGAAAATTATTGTAAATAATGGGGATGTGAATATGAATTTAAAAAGTCAATAAATATATAAAATTTTAAATGAAAATATAATATAATTATATCATTTTGTTTCTTCTTTTATTTTCCTGATATGTTTAACTTCTCTACTAACTCATTAATGCAGATTAAAACTGCTACGCCTGACATAATAAAATAAAATATCAAACATTTTACATCACATTTAACATATTAACCTGCAACACATTAGCAAGCTAATAAGCTTATACGTATATGTGTGTGTGTGTGTGTGTGTGTGTACCCAGCAGTGGTGAAGCAGACTCAGGACTGTGCTGGAACTAGCAGAGTATGGTGTTTAGTGCTAAAGCTCATAGCAAAACATTCACCACTAAACAGGAAGTTCCTCACAGTGACTTCCTCTGCTCCAACAAGACCTGGTTCATATGCAGGACTAGACCGAGACCTGGGTTCATGTGCAGGACTAGACCGAGACCTGGGTTCATGTGCAGGACTAGACCGAGACCTGGGTTCATATGCAGGACTAGACCGAGACCTGGGTTCATGTGCAGGACTAGACCGAGACCTGGGTTCATGTGCAGGACTAGACCGAGACCTGGGTTCATGTGCAGGACTAGACCGAGACCTGGGTTCATATGCAGGACTAGACCGAGACCTGGGTTCATATGCAGGACTAGACCGAGACCTGGTTCATATGCAGGACTAGACCGAGACCTGGTTCATATGCAGGACTAGACCGAGACCTGGTTCATATGCAGGACTAGACCGAGACCTGGTTCATATGCAGGACTAGACCGAGACCTGGTTCATATGCAGGACTAGACCGAGACCTGGATTCATATGCAGGACTAGACCGAGACCTGGTTCATATGCAGGACTAGACCGAGACCTGGGTTCATATGCAGGACTAGACCGAGACCTGGTTCATATGCAGGACTAGACCGAGACCTCCTGGGTTCATATGCAGGACTAGACCGAGACCTGGGTTCATATGCAGGACTAGACCGAGACCTGGGTTCATATGCAGGACTAGACCGAGACCTGGGTTCATATGCAGGACTAGACCGAGACCTGGTTCATATGCAGGACTAGACCGAGACCTGGTTCATATGCAGGACTAGACCGAGACCTGGGTTCATATGCAGGACTAGACCGAGACCTGGTTCATATGCAGGACTAGACCGAGACCTGGGTTCATATGCAGGACTAGACCGAGACCTGGTTTCATATGCAGGACTAGACCGAGACCTGGTTCATATGCAGGACTAGACCGAGACCTGGTTCATATGCAGGACTAGACCGAGACCTGGTTCATATGCAGGACTAGACCGAGACCTGGTTTATATGCAGGACTAGACCGAGACCTGGGTTCATATGCAGGACTAGACCGAGACCTGGTTTCATATGCAGGACTAGACCGAGACCTGGTTTCATATGCAGGACTAGACCGAGACCTGGTTCATATGCAGGACTAGACCGAGACCTGGTTCATATGCAGGACTAGACCGAGACCTGGGTTCATATGCAGGACTAGACCGAGACCTGGGTTCATATGCAGGACTAGACCGAGACCTGGTTCATATGCAGGACTAGACCGAGACCTGGTTCATATGCAGGACTAGACCGAGACCTGGTTCATATGCAGGACTAGACCGAGACCTGGATTCATATGCAGGACTAGACCGAGACCTGGTTCATATGCAGGACTAGACCGAGACCTGGTTCATATGCAGGACTAGACCGAGACCTGGGTTCATATGCAGGACTAGACCGAGACCTGGTTCATATGCAGGACTAGACCGAGACCTCCTGGGTTCATATGCAGGACTAGACCGAGACCTGGGTTCATATGCAGGACTAGACCGAGACCTGGGTTCATATGCAGGACTAGACCGAGACCTGGGTTCATATGCAGGACTAGACCGAGACCTGGTTCATATGCAGGACTAGACCGAGACCTGGGTTCATATGCAGGACTAGACCGAGACCTGGTTCATATGCAGGACTAGACCGAGACCTGGGTTCATATGCAGGACTAGACCGAGACCTGGTTCATATGCAGGACTAGACCGAGACCTGGGTTCATATGCAGGACTAGACCGAGACCTGGTTCATATGCAGGACTAGACCGAGACCTGGTTTCATATGCAGGACTATGTTTGGATGGTGGGAGGAAGCCGGAGAACCCACGCATACATGGGGAGAAAATGAAAACTCCACACAGAACGGCCGCTGTTCCACCCTCCCCCCCAGCCGAGGCTCGAACCAGCGAACTTCGTTTCATCTGAGGATGAAAAATGTTCCAGAAATTAATTCTTTCCTCAGAGAAAGATGGAAGATTTCCAGATTTCTCCTCTCCAGTCAGAATGATCTAATATGGGCTGGATGATCTCTGGTCCCTCAGACCGACCTGCATCCAGAACCATCATCATCATCATCAGCCATAGAACCATGGAAAGGTTACCATGGTAACCTTCTTCAGCTCTACAGTCCAGAGTTAAATTCCAGAATTGAGGCTGGATGCTGTAAGAAGGTCTTGCCGACCTAAAGTAAAAAAATTAACAAATGAAATAAAGTTTATGATATAAAACATCAAATTCCTGCATTTTTTTTTTTTTACTTTCCACTCTCATTTTGTTTAGTCCCTTCATCAGAGACCGTAATTCTTTTTGTTGCTTGACTTGGTTCTCTCAAGGTGTTGCCATGGCGATCAGCACCACAACTTTTGGGGTTTACTTCTACTTGATGTCCAAAGTCCACAACACCACGTTGCACAGCGCTGTGACGCTGGAGCTGCAGACCGGGGTCGGGGAAGAACCCCACGCTGACCTGGCCTGGCTGGCCCTGGCCAGCATGGCCGTCTTCATCTCAGGTGAGTCACGCACAGGTGTGGTCTTACACACGGTTCGGCGTTCAGGCCGAGTCACAACTTCTCCTGCTCATCAGGTTTCGCCATCGGTTGGGGTCCCATCCCCTGGCTGATCATGTCCGAGGTCTTCCCCTCCAAAGTGAGGGGGTTTGCCAGCGCCGTGGTGGTGCTCACCAACTGGAGCATGGCCTTCATCGTCACCAAGTTCTTCCAAAACATGATGGTGAGCTCCAGCAGGAAGCTTCTGCTTGTCTTTGTCTGGCTTTTTATTCTCAACAAGACTGTTCTTCTGGGGAGTTTAAAGTGATTTTTGTTTCTGAAGCTTCAGCTGTTGGAAGGATTTTTCCAGTCATACTGCCATCTAGTGGCCAAACACCAGAACTGCTGATAGAAAAATATGAATTAATAACTTCATGGTTTAACGGAGCGGAGTGTGTCCTTCCTCCAGCTGGAAAATAAAAACAGAAAACACAATTAAAACATCATAAATAAAAATTATTTCAAGGGGAGCAGTCATTTTTCAGTTAAACATTTCTTAATTTACTGTCATATCAGTTTGTTTATTTCTGTTTTTGTCTGCTTTTGCTGGTACTGGACCTCCATACTAACACAACTTCTACCTTTTCCAGGTCCTTCTGACCAATGCAGGGACCTTCTGGCTGTTTGCATCTATGTGCACCGTTAACGTCATCTTCACCATCATCTTTGTCCCAGAAACCAAAGGCAAGACTCTGGAGCAGATCGAAGCCGTCTTCAGAGGAACGTCGGGTCCGTGAAGCGTCCAAATGTCGGAAAACGAGCTGGTATTCCTGAACCGACTGCTTCTCCGGGGACTATCTGATTTAAACACTTTTATTATTAATTTTCTAATTTTCTGGTGCAGTTCCAGCTGAAGCTAATAAGTAATAATTCCTGCCTTCATGAACAGGATTATGTCCAGAATTTGTTCAGGATTATTTTAAGTGTCATCAAACTCAAGACAGGCTGATGTGACTCCATACTGCCCCCTGCTGGTGTGACAGTTTTCCTCTGAGTTTGACAGATTTAATCTGAGAAGCGAACACGACTTTAATCTGACTCTTTCAGTAGCGTCTGCAGTTTAACTTTAATGTGCCGAATCAGCTTCTCCCTGCAGCATCTCGTGCCACCCTCACCAGGAAGACACCGTCTGGACTTTTCACTTTCATTTTTTATTGTTAGCCTCTGAGCATCACTGCCTACGTGATAATTTGGGTAAATTGAGATATCCGTCTAATTGACTGCATCATTATCCTTAAAATCTTATATGACCTTAAAATATGCTGTGAGGCTAACGTTACCTGAAATGTCAGTAGAGTTGCTGTGTTGTTCATCATCAGGTAAAAGAAGCCAAACAGACTCAGTTTTTTAACATGATGATCAGAGGTTCAGGCTGTGAGCTGTAACCTGTATGGTTGGGATTATTTTGTAATGTTTTTTAATAATTTGTGGTGCATTCTTGTAATGGTAATGTTTGAAACTTGCATTTGACCTCTGAGCTCCTTCTTTTCCTTCTCCTGTGGAAAAAAAGTCTTTTTTCTTTGGTTTTTTTGTGGATTTGAGGCTGATGAAACGGACGATTTAGAGACTGTTTACTGTGATGCTGAATCTCATCATGAACTGACTATATAAATAAACAAATGTTTTTTGTAAGCATCCACTGTTTCATAATAATTCACTGTTATCTTGGAGCTGCACCTGACCAGGTCAGCCAATGACCAGAAGGTTGCTGGTTCAAGTCTTGCTTTATGCCAGTCAGTCTGTGATTGGCCATTGGTGTTGTAACTTCAGGCCCTGTTTATCCAACGCTTGTATGCAAAACCCCAAATTTTTCCCTTTGTATATACGAAAGACGCGGAGTGAAAACCTGAGGGGTATTGCACGAAACCAAGATAAGGGATTAAGCCGGGATATGTTGGTTATCCTGGCTGAATTTAGCCCTAAGTCGGTTGCATGAAAGCAGCTCAAACTAAACCCGGCCAAGTTACTGTGGTGATTTATCTGCTGCAGCTAGCCTGCTCCAGACCAGGCTAACTGCTCAGGCTAAGATTAATCCTAGCGAGTCACCTGCATGTCCAACGTCAATTCTATGAGGAATTAATGTGTTTTACAGCATGTCCATGGTCTTCCTAAGTATGGCGCGTCATTTTAATCATCCAGTATTAAAATATTACATATACAGTCACTGTACATTTAATCCAAATCTGTTCGTAATCGCAGCAGCCTTTTTATATGGATTCCAGTTGTAGTATTATTACTCAGGCCAAGTGTTATATTGCTATGCTAATGAAGACTGCTCGTCAAATTGCTGTCAGAGGTTTTATAAATATGTGTTTTATTGCATTAATTGAGATTACAAAACACAGCGGATGAGGTTACAAAAGGTTGAAATCCGTGACGAGGGCAAAGTAGAATATTCAGGTCCAACTCCCCTCCACCTGTTCCCTCTTCATAATGGCTTGCCCTTTTTCGGAGGATGTGCTGGACGAGGAAGCCCGCATCCTCAGAAGAGCATTCAGACGTGAACGAGTCTTCAGGGACAGCTCACATCCCCTGGCCTTTGGAGATGACTATGTCATTGAGAGATACAGATTTTCGGTTACTGGATTTCCAGGTCCAGTTTTCTGAGTGTCCGGCGTTTAATCTCAAGATCCAGCTCCATTCCTTGGAGCTTTCTCTTTTTGAGTCAGCTTTTAACATCTGCCAGCTCTCTCTCTCTCTCTCCAGGTGCCCTGAATAAAGCGTTCTGACAGTTTGTGAGGTCTGTAAAGGAAATGTCAGTTAGCACAGCAGGATTTGTGCATAACGTAGATTTACTTTAGCCAATACTCACAATGTTACCAGGCCGCTTAGGAGACTGTGCACATCCGGGTCCTGTTACACATTTTCTATTAGCACCACATCACTGACTTCATATCCTTCATGGAATAAATAAGCAGGCCAATCCCATAAAACTGACAAGCCTCAAGCCTTCTGGACTCCACTGACACAGTCTCCTCATCTGCAGACGTGCATTCTGCAGCTGCAGACGTGCATTCTGCAGCTGCAGATGTGCCTTCCCCCTGCCGTATACATGCAGCGAGAGGACTCGGATTAAGATTTCACAGAACATACCAAGCCTGTGATTTGGAGACGCTGTACTAACCGGATCATCTTCTGGTGGCTCCAAAAGTGTAATTGTGTTCCCAGACACTGCAAGGTTATCCAAAGTCAGACACTATATTATATTTGATTGTGTTCCATGTGCAGTAGAATTGCAGTGCTTTGTGTACCTTGTATGAAGCGGACAGTTTCTGTGGCTGGGACAGAGTCAGTTATTGTCCCTCCCTGGATCCCCTCCATCACTGGCCTCCCTTTATTTAAATGGAGGCCAGTTCCTCTGCTGGAGTCACATCCTGGCTTGGTGGGCCGCCCCCTGTGCCAGTTCTATAGGCCTTTTTTTAACTGCTACAATCATACAGACATTGAACATGTCAGCAGACACCTCATCTATTCACCTCATTTGTTCACGGTTATCTACTTTGGAGTCACTTACCAGCCTGCAAAATGTTCTTATATTTAATTTTTTCTTGCTGCCAGGTCCTTTTATGGCCAGACAGGTTTGTCCTTTATGAAGGACAGAAAGATAAAATAGATAAAAACGTTACATGAGGAAAATAGATTAAATGACACATTGTGGATAATTGTTTGAACCTAATCATACTCTACATTTCCTGAGTAACATGCACCTGCTTGTCACTCTTAAAGTATACAACAGTTAGTGGATTTGAAAAGTAATCCTTTAATTGTAGCCTAATTATGACAGTTCCAGTGGAGCACTGTTTATTAATTGTACAGTTTTTGACTACTTACGCATTGAGCCGGTCGGCTATTGTCTGCCAGGCTCTCTCGCGTTCTTAATTATGGCATTGGTTTTGCCTTTTTTCCTTATAATATCCTTAACTTCGTCAGAGAACTCCGTCAGGAGCTGTTGTTCAGCGGCCGTGACGTAGGACGCGCGACTTTTATCCATTTCCCCATCGGTGATTCTGTGAGCGATCGCGAGGTCTGCTTCAGTATGCCGTGCACACGCACTTATCCCAACTATCTTCACCTGGCTTAACCTAGCCGCACCTTCTCATCCTGGCTCAGCAAACGTGCAACCAATTAAGCCAGGATAGGCCGCGCAAGCTAGGTCAAGCTGGGCTTGTTTAATTATCCTGGATTTCTTTATTCTGGTTTCGTGTAATACCCCTCAGGATTGAGAAAAGCTGCTTTTGGTTGTTCATAACTTTATTTGAAATTCATATAAATGTTTCCACCACATTTCATGTCTCACACTCATTCCTTCTGTGGAAATTTACTTTTCGTCATCATTTGGGTCAAAGTTGCCACAGAAATATTTTATAACTAACAAAATTATTTAAAGTTTTACACAAATTTTACAAACAATTTTCTCAGGAAGTTTAAAAATGATATTGATAAAATAGTACCTTTTTCATTGTAGCTTTGCTCATACCGCCTATCTATCTATCTATCTATCTATCTATCTATCTATCTATCTATCTATCTATCTATCTATCTATCTATCTATCTATCTATCTGTCTGTCTGTCTATCTGTTAAATTCTGAGTTTGCGCAGTGAGACCTTGGTGTTCTTTTTTTAAAATAAAGCTCATTTCCGTTAAAGTCTTCGCAGACGTCACGCGTTTGGTTAGATATAATCAATAAAATTCGTGTAGTTTCGCTTAATATAATTAAATGGGCCACAGAATGCATTACATGCTGTTACTGAGAATGATTTCCTATTGTAACTTCTAAAGTTTAGAAAGTCTCGTCGTCGTGTAAACCTCTAAATATTGTGAAAGGTGTGCTGCAGTCGCTTCCTGTCCGCGGTCAAAAATAACGGAAACATTTCCAGGACCGCTCGGTGTCACCTTGTTTGTCGTCCGTGTTCAGCCTGCCCGCTGCTCGGCGCGGACTCTGGGATGCTGCAGAGATGGAGTTGAAACGCAAAAACAGCAAAGTGTCGGATAGAGTTTGAAACAAAGGGAGAGGGCTTGGCGTTAGTTCTCCCAGTGAACTGACTGCCGGATGGATTTAAAGTGATTTTAAGATTAGGAAGAAATCAAAATAAGCTGGTAGTCGCCATGAAGCTGCTGAAGCCGAGCTGGGTGAGCCACAACGGTAAGCTTGTGCAGGAATCTGTTGGACCAAGTTGGGCTTTTGTTGTCGGAGGGGGGGACTTGTCAAGGAGGCATGTTGTTGGTGATGGTGGTCGATACTTGTTTGACTTGTTTTTCCACTTAAAAGTCACTTGTATCCGCGATATTGGTCAACAACTGGACTATTTGTTGTGGTGTTCTGTAATTTTTAACCTCACTCTTGTTTTCCCAAATGCATTAACACTGGCTAACCTAGCTAGCTAGTTAGCCCCCTCCCCGGCTAGCTCGGATGCCCTGACGGCAGCGAACTTATCCGCCAAATGACCCACGTCGAATTACCCCAGATTGTCAAGTTGATCAATATTCTTTTCAATTTTAGCAAACGCGTTGAGTTTTTGTGACAGATTGACATGAAGCTAAGACGTGTCTGTTATTAAAAACCTCAAAGATGTCACTTGGGAAAGTTAACCGTTAAGGAAATGGCCTGAATTTCAGCTGCAGCTAATACTCTGCGTATTTCTACTTTAGTCATTTACTCGTTTAGTTTGTGAAGTTTCCTGTAGAATTCCACTACAAAGCAGATGTTGGTGGAAGTATCTGAGTCTGAACCAAGTGGGAATACTTGGCTGGAAAACCAACATGTGATGCTGAGATTAAATCAATGACGCCAACTAATGCTTGAAAACACATGTTTGCAGGAATGGGAAATGAGTTGGAAATATGGCACATGTATGTTACTTTAGTCTACCTGTTCATGTGTAAACGAACTGAAATTTAAGCGCATAAATGAATGTGGTCTTTTAAATGGTGCGCAGGCTCTTAGATAAACCCAGATTCTAGCAGATTAACACACCCTCAGGTCATAACTCACCACAGTGTCAGGGTTATGCCACAGCTGTCCTCAGTTAACAGCACCAGTAGTTATCACAGTCATTTTTAATGTTTCTGTATTGATCATTTATTCTTACACGCACAGAGAGATGGAACAGTTCCAGGTTTCTGTCCAGGGATAGAAACTGTGGAAAACAATAGAAGACTCTTGAATTTTCCATCTTTCTCTCCCGTTCCCACTGTTGGAGTTTTAGTTCTGTCTGAACTTTATGAATCTATGAAAACTGTTTTTCAGGCAAACCCATATTTTCAGTTGACATTCATCCAGACGGCACAAAGTTTGCAACAGGTGGGCAAGGTAAGACGTTCCCATCGTTCCCTCCCGTTCGTTCCATCCTGAATAAACTAGAAAACAGTCTTTCCAAGATGTCTCCGATTTAAATGCTGGTGATGGTTTGTTTTCAGGAGAGGACTCTGGGAAGGTGATGATCTGGAACATGGCACCAGTCCTCAGAGAGGAGGACGAGAAGAATGAGAATATTCCCAAAATGCTTTGCCAGATGGACAATCACCTAGGTAACCGGGAGCTTCTACAGATGCATGCAGACATTAACCAGCTTCCAGGTGCGGAACGCTTCCAGATTAAATCCTGGAGATAAGAGATGAGTAAACCGGCTGCAGGTAGCTACATGTTCCCGAGTCCAGAAGCAGATGTCAGGTTTTCTACAAAAATAAAGTTTGTTCACTCTTCAGGTTAAACTGGGCTCTGAATGAACCAGGTAGAGACGTGCTGCGGAAGGAACCCGATGGAGGACATGGCGTGTCTCCTCTGGGATCCGGGAAGCAGAAAAATCTGCTGGATGGGATTTCAGAGACATTCTTACCGCGTTTATAAAATTTAATTTCCTCAGTCTTCAAGATGCCTCAGTTTCCTGCTTCCTGAACTTCAGAGAAAAACATGTTTTATTGCCTCCTCCCTGCCAGACCTCCTCTTTTCCTCCCAGACCTCCTCCTCTCCTCTCAGACCTTCTCCCAGACCTCCTCTTTTCCTCCCAGACCTCCTCTTTTCCTCCCAGACCTCCTCCTCTCCTCTCAGACCTTCTCCCAGACCTCCTCTTTTCCTCCCAGACCTCCTCCTCTCCTCTCAGACTTTCTCCCAGACCTCCTCTTTTCCTCCCAGACCTCCTCCTCTCCTCTCAGACCTTCTCCCAGACCTCCTCTTTTCCTCCCAGACCTCCTCTTTTCCTCCCAGACCTCCTCCTCTCCTCTCAGACCTTCTCCCAGACCTCCTCTTTTCCTCCCAGACCTCCTCCTCTCCTCTCAGACTTTCTCCCAGACCTCCTCTTTTCCTCCCAGACCTCCTCCTCTCCTCTCAGACTTTCTCCCAGACCTCCTCTTTTCCTCCCAGACCTCCTCCTCTCCTCTCAGACCTTCTCCCAGACCTCCTCTTTTCCTCCCAGACCTCCTCCTCTCCTCTCAGACCTTCTCCCAGACCTCCTCTTTTCCTCCCAGACCTCCTCTTTTCCTCCCAGACCTCCTCTTTTCCTCCCAGACCTCCTCCTCTCCTCTCAGACCTTCTCCCAGACCTCCTCTTTTCCTCCCAGACCTCCTCCTCTCCTCTCAGACTTTCTCCCAGACCTCCTCTTTTCCTCCCAGACCTCCTCCTCTCCTCTCAGACCTTCTCCCAGACCTCCTCTTTTCCTCCCAGACCTCCTCTTTTCCTCCCAGACCTCCTCCTCTCCTCTCAGACCTTCTCCCAGACCTCCTCTTTTCCTCCCAGACCTCCTCCTCTCCTCTCAGACTTTCTCCCAGACCTCCTCTTTTCCTCCCAGACCTCCTCCTCTCCTCTCAGACTTTCTCCCAGACCTCCTCTTTTCCTCCCAGACCTCCTCCTCTCCTCTCAGACCTTCTCCCAGACCTCCTCTTTTCCTCCCAGACCTCCTCCTCTCCTCTCAGACCTTCTCCCAGACCTCCTCTTTTTCTCCCAGATCTCCTCCCAGACCTCCTCCCCTCCCAGACCTCCTCCTCTCCTCTCCTTCCAGACCTCCTCCCAGACCTCCTCCTCTCCTCTCCTTCCAGACCTCCTCTTTTCCTCTCAGACCTCCTTTTCTTCTCCCAGACCTCCTCCTCGTCCCTCATGTTGATCTGGTCTTGTGTCTGCAGCGTGTGTGAACTGTGTGCGCTGGTCCAACAACGGTCTCTATCTGGCGTCTGGAGGAGACGACAAGCTGGTGATGGTGTGGAAGCGCGCCGCGTACGTACGAACTCCGTCTGCTGGGTGACTTTTACTGTGGGAGGTGAGCGCTTGTGATTGGTGGGTTTTTTATCTGCAGGCTGATTGGACCGAGCACCGTGTTCGGGTCGAGCAGCAAGCTGGCCAACGTGGAGCAGTGGAGGTGTGTGACCATCCTGAGGAACCACACCGGAGGTACGGCAGCTCCGACCACGAGTCGTCCCCACGTCTCTGGACTCTGAGCTCACTGTTTGCTTGGCGTTTGCTTTGCAGATGTGATGGACGTTGCATGGTCTCCTCATGATGCGTGGCTGGCCTCCTGCAGCGTGGACAACACCATCGTCATCTGGAACGCTCGCAAATTCCCAGGTAGGAATTCCAGATGCCAGTCGGAGCAGGAGGATCGGACACAGAGAGCAAACGTTTCCTTCAGCTGGATTTCCACGTGCTCGACGTCTCCGCTGTAGGTCCGCGGAGGCTTGATGCGCACCTCTCCAGACCTGACGTGCACGCCTGCTTGCAGCCGGTTACCCGCTTGTCAGGGAATTACTCTGTTGTGATTGGTTGGTGTGTGATTATGTATTTCTGGAACTTCTTGCTGTATCCGTGCAGTTAGAGCGGAAGAGAAGCTGCTACACGACGACCAGTTCAGTACAATTTAATATGTCCCATATTCCTTTAATATGATTTTTGTAATTACATAATATTTTACTCTAGTATTCCTCCTACATACTCCTATAATATTTTTATCTTTATTTTCTGCTTCTTCAGTCCTGTGTTTTAGGAATTCTCTGTACTTTTTTTTTTTTTTTTTTTTTTTTTTTATGGGTATTTTGTTCTCCGAGTCTTTGTGGATCTTAGTATTTATGTCTTCTGTTGTATGGTTTTATTGGACAATATTTATCATCTAATGATGTGAATATTCTTACATCAGTTCCATGTGTTCATAAATCTAACCACACGCCGCGTCCGATGCTTTGTTGCTTCACATCCATGTTGCAGTCTCATGAAACAGCCACTTGCTTTGTTTGATGTTGTTCCAGATGTGCAAGGATATAAAACAGAGCATTTAGATGATGTTAATGGTATATACGACAGTGACAATGATAATAACGATGATGGTTAATAGAAAATTTCTCCCCAAGCTCACCCTGCCTCCATGTGAGCGTATCCATTAATGAAGATAAACACCCACACTCACCGGTGATGTCACCACGCTGTGCGCACATACATTATACAGGAAAATAAATAACCCGACATATGGCTCCTACATGCACCATCAATACCGCTTTCACGCTACGGTGCTGTAGGCTACGTTCACACTGCAGGGCTTGATGCTCGGTTCGGATTTCTGTGTGAAATCAGAATTTTTTAGAGTCCGTTCACGTTTCCAAGTAAAGGCGACTCGTATGTGATCTCCTGTATGAACCTGATGAGCACAGCGAGCGTGTGTGTGATGTGTTTGTGGAAGTAAACGTGGGCGGTATCAGCGGAGCGTATGTTTGAAGTCACATATCCATGTGGCCTGGGTCGGATTTGAAAGTCGGGTCTCTGTTCGCTGTTCTGAGCAGATCAGATGCAGGTCGCTGGAGGTAAAAAAGAGACTTCAGCCTGCAGTGTGAACGTAGCCTTAGTGAGTTCAACGCTTCCTCTGTCCTGCTCGGCGGTGGTCCACTTTCCTCTGCTGGCCGCTGCTCGGTGGTCACTGATGTCAATAATCAATAATCAATAATCCGCTCGCTGTATTGGTTTCTAAATCATTTTGGTTAAATGTTGGTTAAAGTAGAACAAGGGAAGCGGTTCTACTCGGGCTGCTGATCGCTGGGTAGAAAGTCGTGCCGTACGTTGTATTGATTGAATTGGATTGAGCAGATCAATATTTAAGTTGCCCCTGATGAAAACTTTGTTCAGTTATTGAAAATGTTTCTGCGTCCAGTCATTGAACGAGCCTGGTGCTCTGTTTATACAGCTGGTTACTACATTTTGGCTTTTTTCTTCACCAGTTTCAGTAATAATTCTAATAAGTAATCAATCATCGGCTTTATAATTCTAGTTATTTACAGACACAGCCACTCCTCCTCCACTCTTGTTTTATCTGTTTACATTTAAATTTATACTCATCAAGTCCATATCCGCTCCTCTATCTGTATTGATCCACGTTTCTGATATAGCAACGACTAGCCCTTCCGTTTTTTCATGAGTCATGCTTTTCTGGTAATATCGACGTTTCGTTTGGTCAGATGCTCGTTGATGAAGACGTTCGATCCTTTCAGTTTCCTTCCTGGTTTTAACAGCGAGGTTTTCTGTTTCGTCATCTTATGACGACGGTTCGATGGAAACCTGATTGCTGTGTCGTCATGGAAACCTGATTTCTGTATCATCAGTTGGGTTTTTATGGCCACATTCAGAGAAAGGTTTAGGAAGGTTGTAAAGTTGCAGATCCTGGTCTCAGAGCATTGGGGTTCGGGTTGTGTCTCCTCAGAGATGATCACCTGCCTGCGAGGCCACACCGGGCTGGTTAAAGGCCTGACGTGGGACCCGGTGGGGAAATACATCGCCTCCCAGGCCGACGACCACAGCCTGAAAGTGTGGAGGACGATGGACTGGCAGATGGAGGCCAACATCACCAAACCCTTCAGCGAGGTAGCGAAGCTGTTCACCCGGCTTTCATTCATGTTTTCATCTGTCCGTTTCATGGATTTGGTTGGAATTGTGTCCTCTCTGTCAGTGCGGCGGGACGACCCACGTCCTGCGTCTGTCCTGGTCTCCGGACGGTCAGTACCTGGTGTCGGCTCACGCCATGAACAACTCTGGTCCCACGGCTCAGATCGTGGAGAGGGACGGCTGGAAGACCAACATGGACTTTGTGGGCCACCGTAAGGCAGTCACTGTGGTGGTAAGACAGATGTAGACTGGTTTTCAGCCTTCAAATCCCCGCCAGCATGAACACCTTCCTCTGACTCATCTGGTGTCATTGTAGAAATTCAACCCAAAGATCTTCAAGAAGAAGCAGAAGAACGGCAGCTCTCCGAAGCCCAGCTGTCCGTACTGCTGCTGCGCCGTCGGGAGCAAAGACCGGTCTCTGTCCGTTTGGGTCAGTCCAGCCTCGCCTCCATCCTTCTCCATCTGTTTGTTTACCAACTGAAAGTTGGTCTAAAGTTTGTCTCCTCCCGTCCAGCTCACCTCCTTGAAGCGCCCTCTGGTGGTCATCCACGACCTGTTCGACAAATCCATCATGGACATTTCCTGGTGAGTTCAGGTGTCGTGGGATGTTCTGCGTTTGCTGTTTCTCTGACGTGTTTTCAGCTCTGAGAGAAATGTGTGTGTGTGTGTGTGTGTTTCAGGACTCTAACAGGTCTGGGGATGTTGGTGTGTTCGATGGACGGCACCGTGGCCTATCTGGACTTTTCTCTGGATGAACTGGGAGATCCACTGAACGAGGAGGAGAAAGTAAGCTCACATGATGGTCCATGTAACTTTTATGTTCTTTTGTTTTTATTTTTCTGGTGGAAGACGATTTAATAAACCAGAGAAATCACAGATGCTGTGACGAGGCCTCAGAGGAACCACTTTCCTTCTGGTGTTTTAGATTTTAAATAACCTTAATATCACAGTGTTATTGGTTGCCTGGCAACCAGTTAAAATATCTGTAGGTCGTTTATGGAAACTTGCACTGACTTACCAACATCTTCGGAAATTCTCCCGGCCAAGTACGAGTTTTTACATAAGCATCCTTTTTTCAGAATACTCCATCAAGTAAAGTATAGAACAAGCTAGTTAAGATTATCTACGTTTTAAATTAGATTTATTTTATAAAAATCAAACAGATTAGCTTTTTAAATGTTTGTGTCTACATTAAAAGGCAGTAACATCTATCTGACTGTAAGCCAGTCTGTCATGCAGATGAAGATGTCTGACCATCCTCTTCCTCTCGTTGAGGAGTTAAGGATCGTAACAGGATCAGCTGAAGCAGATTTTTTTCCTTTTCTTTTGATTTCTGCATCAATTAAAGAACAAACTCCCAACTGATTATTCCCAAACTAGAACTGACCTCCAGGTGTGTATTTTCCTCTTGTTATGACTTCGTCCCGTCGATGCAGTAACTATCTGCTGGTCGGGTATTTTTTAACACGTAACAACAGAAACAAACTTCTTGGAGTCAGAATCAGAAAAACTTAATTATCTGCAGCTATCTGACTAATCCCAGATGGAAACGCCTGCATCGCCATGCTCCTTAAAATGGTGACATAAAAGGAGAGAAAAGGAAAACAAAAGTTCATTTTAAGGTAATTGGGATTGTAAAGGTGTGCAGTTAAGTTGCTGGCATGACCCTAAATCAGAGGTACTCAACCCTGGTCCTCAAGGCCCCCTATCCTGCAGGTCTTGGATGTCCGCCTCCTGCAACACACCTGATTCAAATTAAATGGAGCTCTGACAAGATCTGTACAAGTCTGCTATCGACCCATTAGTTTGGGCCAGGTACGCTGCAGTAAGGAAACATCAAAAGTCTGCAATACTGGGGTTGGGAATCACTCAAAATGATCTCCCAGACCTGCACAATGTGGATCTGGATCTGCCAGGGTCATTTAAAAAAAGCCAAACTGATCCTGGCAGATCCACCCACCACACCGAGAGTTCAGGTCGCTTCTTTCTGGATACAGACAGCTGCTGCGGAGACGCAGGAGGCTGCTGCGGAGACGCAGGAGGCTGCGGCTGCTGCGGAGACGCAGGAAGCTGCTGCGGAGAGACGCAGGAGGCTGCTGCGGAGACGCAGGAGGCTGCTGCGGAGACGCAGGCGGCTGCTGCGGAGACGCAGGAGGCTGCTGCGGAGACGCAGGAGGCTGCTGCGGAGACGCAGGAAGCTGCGGCTGCTGCGGAGACGCAGGAAGCTGCTGCGGAGACGCAGGAAGCTGCTGCGGAGACGCAGGAAGCTGCTGCGGAGACGCAGGAAGCTGCTGCGGAGACGCAGGAGGCTGCGGCTGCTGCGGAGACGCAGGAAGCTGCTGCGGAGACGCAAGAGGCTGCTGCGGAGACGCAGGAGGCTGCTGCGGAGACGCAGGAGGCTGCTGCGGAGACGCAGGTGGCTGCTGCGGAGACGCAGGAAGCTGCTGCGGAGACGCAGGAGGCTGCTGCGGAGACGCAGGAGGCTGCTGCGGAGACGCAGGAAGCTGCCTGCAGGACTCTGGTGGCTCCAGGGGATATTAAAGGTTCATGAATAATTCTTTACCCGGATCCTCCTCCTATGTTTTCCCAATGTACAGAACAGCATCCACCAGAACATCTATGGTAAGAGTCTGGCTATAACCAGCACCGAGGCCCAGCTCTCCACCACCATCATTGAGAACCCTGAGATGCTCAAGTACCAGCAGGAGCGGCAGAACTCGGCCCAGGCCAGCGCGGGGGCGGCCAGCGTTGGACCCGAAGCCTCAACCCCCAAAGTCAACAGCGTGATGAACGGAGAGTCTCTGGAGGACATCAGGAAGGTGAGGAACAGCCGAGTAGGACAGGATCAGGAGCAATCATCAGTTCAATCCAGCTTTGTCTGTTAGCTCTTTAAAAGCCACAGAGGACCAACGGGCATAAAATAAAAGAATATGTATAAGAAAAATATAGAGGAGTAAAAAAAAAAGAAATGACTAAATCAACATCTCAAGGCGTTAAAGGCTGAGAGGAAGAGATAGGCTTTAAGAAGGGACTTAAAATTAGTGAAGAGGCTTGGCTGTCATCAGGATCAGATGTCAGAGATGAGAGCTACATGTTCATCATGTTTCTGCTCTGTTGGTGTTCTTTCTTCGTCTTCCAGAACCTTCTGAAGAAGCAGGTGGAGACGAGGACAGCGGACGGGAGAAGACGGATCACCCCACTTTGCATCGCCCAGCTGGACACGGGGTAAGGAAGCATAAAACCTTCATCACGATCAACCCTACACAAACCTTCAGCAGCCTTCTGTCAGAAAAAGACTCGGTGCGTTTGTTTTAAATAAAGAGCTGGAAGACCGCTCTGTCAGCAGAAGATGGAGTCGTGAAAGTTCCTGCTGCTGTGTTGTCTTAAACTAGATATGCGATGTGGACACGTCAGCTCGTCGACCGCAGAGGGTTAAACAAGCTGCTGAAACAAGGACGGCCACAACGGACCAGAACCATGAATGAAGTTCATTTAAAACAATTTATAAAAAAAACTATACACAACAAGATGAAAAAATTAATAATTTGATGAAATCACATAAAAAAATATTTAACATTTTTATATCATTTAAATTGAGGTAAAGGCCAAGGAGAAAAGTTTGATCAAAATATTGCTGAATATGAAAAACTGAACTGTCACACACATGTCGAGCAGTAATGGAAAAATATGCTTGGACCACCTTTAGCTTTGATTACAGCGGTTTGTTTTGATGATGAAGAGTCCAACCACGGTACAAAGCCTTCTCCAGCACATCCTGAAGATCCTCCATGGGGTTCAGGTCTGGACTCTGTGGTGGCCGATCCATGTGTGAACATGCCTCCTGTTCCCTGAACCACTCTTTCACAGTCTGAGCCCCATGAATCCTGCACTGAGCCATCAGGGAAGATGGAATAACCTGCTCATTCAGGATATTCAGGTATCAGCTGACCTCATTCTGTGGACACATAATGTTGCTGACCCTAGACCAGAACCTAGACCTGATCAGCTGCAGCAACCCCAGACCATAGACTGCCCCCACAGGCTTGTACAGCAGCACTAGACATGATGCTGCATCCCTTCATCCTCCTCTCTTCTTACTCTGATGCTCCATCACTCTGGACCAGGTTAGACCTGGACTCATCAGACCACATGACCTTCTTCCATGGCTCCAGAATCCAGTCTTTATGCTCCCTAGCAACCTGAAGCCTTTTCCTCTGGTTAGTCTCACTGGTTAGTGGTTTTCTTCTGGCTCCACAGCTGTTCAGATCCTTGAGTTCCTTCACATTGTTCATGTGGAAATGTTCTAACTTTCACTATTAAACATGGTCCTGAGTTCTACTGCTGTTTTTCTTCCATCTGGCTCCACCAAACGTTGAACCACCGATCACCATCATTCAGGATGTTTTTCTGACCACGTTTCTTCCTGGAAGACGATGGTTCCAACCATCCTTCCAGTTTTAAGGATGGTTGGACATTTCTGAACCTGGTTCTAGTTTCTGCTTCTCCTGAGATGTTTCCTCTGCTTGATGATCTGACTCTTCTGGACCAGACTAACATCTTCTCCATGACCAGGATGTGTCTTTCCTCATGGTTGTTTGAGACATGAGAAGCTGCTCGTTGCATCAGTTGGGGTTAAAGTTGCAGCTGGAAGACGATCACCCAGCAGGAAGGATCCGATGGGAGGCTCCGACATGTTAGCTGAGGTACATCCAGGTGGGGACTTTCCTCTGGCCAGACTGTGTATATAAGGAAACATGAACATGTGATCCTGTCGTTCTGTCAAGTCTAAACCAGGTTTTCCATCGTCTAGGTAGAGTTTAAAAATCCACGTGTTGGAGTGAAGGTTGCGGTAAGGTAACGTTTCACTTTCTGGGACCGGAGACGTGTAACGGTTAACCTGGATCCTGGTTGGTTGGCCTCCTCTAACAGGTCTGTGGATCCTCAAAGGATCTGCTAAATAAAATGTCAAAATCAGTTTGGAAACAGACGGGGGTTGGGAATAGGCCTGTCACCATAAGCAATAATAGCATGGTAAGAAAAAATGAGTGTGATAAGTTTGCCGGCTGCGATATTTTTATTTATTTTTATTTTTTTTTAGGTTTTTTAGGTTTCACTGTGAAGTATCCTGACTGAACGCTCTGGTTTCTTGCAGAGGGCTCTCTCGTGTCATACTTGACAGCAGCATGTTGCAGCACGAGACCGTGGTGAAGTACTTAACCTGTGCGAGCTGGTATCCTGCATTTGTTCACAGGCCTGCCAACTCTCGGCTGTGCGCATTTGAGTGGCTTCTTATGCTAAACCTCCGATTTCTTACTCTGAAATACACATCAATCGGCTATTCGAGAGGTTCGGAAGGATTCCGAGTGGGCCGCGTAACTTTTGGGCCGGTGTTCCAGCATGTGTAGAACAGTGCAGCGTGTCGTCGCTGCAGCTTCTTGTCGCTGCAGCTTCTCGTCGCAGCAGCATGTCGTCGCAGCAGCTTCTTGTCGCAGCAGCTTCTTGTCGCAGCAGCGTCTCGTCGCTGCAGCATGTCGTCGCAGCAGCATGTCGTCGCAGCAGCTTCTCGTCGCTGCAGCTTCTCGTCGCAGCAGCGTGTCGTAGCAGCAGCGTGTCGTAGCAGCAGCGTGTCGTCGCAGCAGCGTGTCGTAGCAGCGTGTCGTCGCTGCAGCGTGTCGTTGCAGCTTTTCGTCGCAGCAGCGTGTCGTCGCAGCAGCGTGTCGTCGCAGCAGCGTGTCGTCGCAGCTTCTCGTCACAGCAGCGTGTCGTCGCAGCTTCTCGTCGCAGCAGCGTGTCGTCGCAGCTTCTCGTTGCAGCAGCGTGTTGTCGCAGCGTGTCGTCGCAGCAGCGTGTCGTCGCAGCGTCTCGTCGCAGCAGTAATGAGGGGAAATATTTCAGCTTCATAAACAGCAATGATGCACAGGTTTTTTTTCTAGTTTTTTTAAATACAGTGGTACTAACTGGCAGTTTTGCTGGTTTTCCCTGTCTGAGCCACATGTTTAATATTTTTTAATATATTTTTTGAAGAGCAATTTTGTTTACAGAACAGAGACATTATTTTCTATACCTATTGTTTTTTGTTTGCTTTTCATTCATTGTTAGTGAGAGTCCGTTCTATTTATTGTTTTATTTAAATTTTCTTCCTGTTCCGTGTAAAATGTTCTTTAGAAATTAAAGTTTATTGATCTTTGAAAGAGGTTACTTGTGCATCAGTACAATGTTATGTCATTATATTAGTTGAAAATGGTCT
Source organism: Melanotaenia boesemani (assembly GCF_017639745.1). Classification (NCBI taxonomy): domain Eukaryota; kingdom Metazoa; phylum Chordata; class Actinopteri; order Atheriniformes; family Melanotaeniidae; genus Melanotaenia; species Melanotaenia boesemani. The sequence continues at coordinate 1,333,177 of NC_055692.1, forward strand.
CATTATTGCTTTGAGCAATATTATCGCTTATCGCGATCATTTCTGAGAAAATGTATCGCACAGCAAAATTTATTGCGACAGACCTAGTTGGGAAGAATCCAGGACCAGGGTTTTTATAAACCAGTTAAAAAATCAAGACCAGTAAAGACCTTCCAGTCAACCTTCGGTCTAGTGAAGGATGAACGGTGTCCGTGTCTTTCTGCAGGGATTTCTCTCCAGCTCTGTTCAACAGCGTTCCCATCCTGCCTTCTGGCTCCTCCATGTCCAACCAGCTCCCCCCACAACTCAACTCCGACTCCAGCCCGGGACCCGTGTCCTCTCTGGGGCTTCGGCCCAGTCAGGACGCCATGCTCACCTCGCCTCCACCCAACAGCACCAACAAAGTCCTGGAGGACAACAAAGAGGGGTAGGAACCTGGCCCATGTCCATCTGGGCACTGATATCCTCCACTTCCTGTTTATGCTGATGTTCTTCTTCTGTGGTTTCAGAGCGAAGCCCACTCTGCTGCTCACTTCTGCCTCCAAGATTGAGCCAATGAAAGCTCTGGACTCCAGGTTCACAGAAAGGTCCAAGGCCACCCCGGGGGTCATGGCTGCCATCTCCTCCATTGCTGGACTCACACCTCTGGACAGGTGGGTGGATGAGAGGATCAGCTGATGAAAACATGGAGGTCATACGAGGTGAAGCTGAATGTTGCCTTCTGTTCATCCAGCAGGCCAAAGGACAGCATCTCCGCGCTGAAAGACATCAAAACCAAAGAAGAGACGAGCAGCGACAGCGAAGACAAGATGGCCGCCATCAACAAGAACCTGGCATTTGGAAAAAGGAAACCCGAGCTGCTGATGGAGGGAGGAGAGGTGGTGGAGAAAAGAAAGAAGGGACGGCCAAGGAAGGACAAGATGACCGCTGCTGTCCCACAACCTTTCACTCAGGTACAGAAGGATGGATGGATGGATGGATGGGTGGAAGGGTGGATGGGTTGAAGGATGGAAGGGTGGATGGGTGGATGGTAGAATGATCGAGCCTATAACTGACGCCCATATTTTTTGCCGTATCCTGTTAAACAATATAAATGTTTTTTTAAATTTCCTCTGAAAGTCTGTAAATGATAAATTGAACAGTATGACGCATAAAAAGACACCAGTAGGATTTAAGTAGACTCACCTAAATTTATCATTAATAAACTTTTTATTCTGAACCAGGAACCTGCTCGTACAGCCAGTGTTTCCCGGCACCCCAACCTCTCAACATCAACTCCCACCATCCCTTTTTTTTCATTGAGTTATTTTATATTCAGTTATCTTATTTTATTATTCAGGTTTTTATGTTTTGCACCAGAGAACAGCAGGAATCCTGGAGCAGAGGAAGAGGAGACAGATAGAAGCAACGGCTTTAAATGTGTGCAAATATACACTACCGTTCAAAAGTTTGGGGTCACTTCCCTATTGAATCCCATGGCAAAGTGACCCCAAACTTTTGAACGGTAGTGTAGATTTTAATGTTCATATGGATGCATTCATACAATAAAGTTTACATCTGTAACATCACAATTCTGAAGGCATGGCGGCTTTCATTTAGCCGTGGCGGGGCGCCGCTGGCATTTACACGTAGCGGAAACCCAGGCATGTGTGCAGGACGGCGGGGTGAGAGAAGTCGCTTTCAGTCCGACCAGCAACTGAGGCGACGAAGAAAATCCCAAGTAGATGCTTAAAACACCGCTGTGATGGTTTATAGTTCGTGATACACACATTTTATATCCTACGGAAAACATCTCGGGTTACATCGAGTATATCCGATACATCGCCCGGCCCTACTGGGATGATGGATGGATGAATGGATGAGTGGAGCGATGATGGAGTTATAATGAAATGATGTATGGTATCAGCAGCAGAGGTAACTGGATGTTTTCTCTTCTTCCTCCTCTTCCTCAGATAACTCCTCCCCCGGACCGGGAGCCCAGCAGGGCGGTGGCTCCTCCTGCTCCTGCAGTTGTTCTCAAACTGCCGACACCGAGCACGCAGAAGGCCTTCAGTCTGCAGGTCTGCGCCATCACTTTCACCCTAAAACCTACAGCAGCCAACTGGATTCAACATCGATTCATTTCCAGCTAACTGTGTGACAGCAGCTGTTTCTCTTTAATAATAAAAACCTTCTCAGATTAACATTTTATAAACCACTGCTTGCATTTACGGGACAATCAAACTCAGTTACCTGGGAGTAATCAGATTACTGTAATAATCTGATACATCTACATGCATTTCTGAAACACCAGAACAATCTGGTGTTTCCCAGATTCCCAGCCAGGAACGCTGTGTTGGAAACACTCAGGACTTTTTAAATGTCCTGATGAAGCTTCATCCAGCGGAGTCGCTCTAAATCTTCCTAAAGTTAACATCTCGTGTTGATGCTAACAAAACCTACAAAGAAAACTGGATCCATTTAAAACCGGAATACGACTCAGAAATTCCTACAGTGACGTAGATTCGGCTTGTTCAGCTGTGCGCGTTGCCGTGACGACCACGAGGCTATGAGCTAACACGGAGAAATCCTCCGTCTGCTGAGAGAATCTAAAACTCTCATCTCTCGGTCTGATTTCCAGGTGGTTGGTGTGTTTTCAGATACGTGCACTCTGTCCTCTGACCAAAGCATGTGAGTGTGCACGTGTGTGTGCTCTCTGTGTGCCGTGATGAGCCTTTCAAATTTATTTCAACGTACATACGTGCTTGGTGACATCACTTCCTGTTGTTGTCTATGGTGGTGCCATATGAGAACTTACGGTCTTAGCGTTAGCTGCTAATGTGAGAGCCCGCGGTATTAGCGTTAGCTGCTAATGTGAGAGCCCGCGGTATTAGCGTTAGCTGCTAATGTGAGAGCCCGCGGTCTTAACGTTAGCTGCTAATGTGAGAGCCCGCGGTATTAGCGTTAGCTGCTAATGTGAGAGCCTGCGGTATTAGCATTAGCTGCTAATGTGAGAGCCTGCGGTATTAGCGTTAGCTGCTAATGTGAGAGCCTGCGGTATTAGCATTAGCTGCTAATGTGAGAGCCCGTGGTATTAGCGTTAGCTGCTAATGTGAGAGCCTGCGGTATTAGCATTAGCTGCTAATGTGAGAGCCCGTGGTATTAGCGTTAGCTGCTAATGTGAGAGCCTGCGGTATTAGCGTTAGCTGCTAATGTGAGAGCCTGCGGTATTAGCGTTAGCTGCTAATGTGAGAGCCTGCGGTATTAGCGTTAGCTGCTAATGTGAGAGCCTGCGGTATTAGCGTTAGCTGCTAATGTGAGAGCCTGCGGTATTAGCATTAGCTGCTAATGTGAGAGCCTGCGGTATTAGCATTAGCTGTTAATGTGAGAGCCTGCGGTATTAGCATTAGCTGCTAATGTGAGAGCCTGCGGTATTAGCGTTAGCTGCTAATGTGAGAGCCTGCGGTATTAGCATTAGCTGTTAATGTGAGAGCCTGCGGTATTAGCGTTAGCTGTTAATGTGAGAGCCTGCGGTATTAGCATTAGCTGTTAATGTGAGAGCCTGCGGTATTAGCGTTAGCTGCTAATGTGAGAGCCTGCGGTATTAGCGTTAGCTGCTAATGTGAGCAGTAATACGCTGCATAATACTTAACAGGTGAATGTAATCCACACTGTTGAAAACATCTGAATGTGACATCAAGAGAAGCTGATTGGACAGAGGTGACAAAGGGAACCAGGTGTGTTCATATAAGTTCTCGCCGAACCTCAGTAAGTCACGCGGGAGTAGGGGTATGTTACCAGAAAAGAGAACGTATAAAAAAACTTTATCTTCAAGTTTTATGAATCAATATTGGATTTATTTTATTTGAATCGATTTATTTCAGTAATGTTTTTAACCAAAACCTAAAAACTAGATCAAGGTTTTTAAAAGGGTGAAAAATGCTGCCATTACCTCAGTTCTGTATCAGGGGAACCGGCGGTTCTGGAGGATCCAGATCTTCCAGGGCTTTTTATCCAGTTGCATTCCCAGATGGGAATTCCTCCCTCCACCTCAAACCAGAAGTTGTTTGTGTGCAGGTGAGCATGGAGCCGCCGGTGTTCCTGGAGGTGGAGAACGAGGTGTCCGTGGTTGCAGGTTCCAAGCTCAGCCAGCTGCGATGCTCCAGAGACGGGCGGGACTGGAACGCTCTGCTTCCCAGCGCGGTGGTCGTCGCTGCCGGAAGCAGGTGGGAACTGTTTCCTTTCCTTCCTCACAGTTTGAATCAGATGCCAGAACCCCCTCCACCCACCACGTCACCCCATGCAGCAGCGCCGCTGGCTGCCGGTTAAAATCGCATCGTAGGCCATCCATCACCTGCCCCCTCCCTACCTGTCCGCCCTGCTTCAGACCAGCACTCCTGGAATCCTGGAATCTTCCGCTTATTGCTCTTTTTTTATCCTTGTGTGTTTTGAAAGGTGCTTTACACAAAAGTATTATTTTTAGGTTTGGATCTTTTAAAAGTGGTGCATGAAAGATTGAGTGTAGTCAGAATTGATTTTCCCTCATTAATTACTTTATTAATTCTCTCCGTTTTTAATAATTAGTTTTAATTTCCCTCTTTTTTCCATAGTTATTTAGTCTCCTTTGATTCCTCTGTTTTCATTTTTTTTATAGATTTGTTCTTTTTCATTTAGTTTCCCCCTTTTTTCTAAATTTTTTAGAATGAGTTTATTCTCCTTTTTTATTATTAATAATTTTTCCCCTTTTTTCTCGATTTATCCATGAATTTATTTTCCCGCCCTTTATTCAGGCGTCGTGGCGACCTCATCCGTTAACCCTCGAGTTTCCACATGGGTGCGTTCTGCCTCGTTGGTGAGATTTAACGGCACACACTGACCTTGGCTGACCTCGTTGGTCTGTTAGTTTATTGTATTTTATTTTACTATAAAATAAAAGCTTTCAGTTTTCATTCCCTGGGTTAAGTCGGCACACCTGAAGGATGTTGGATAAAGAAAACCTTGATGGACAACGTGGACCCAGCAAAGATCCAGATGATTTCTACCTGAATAAAATGACCTTCATCCACGTTTTCTGTCCCTCCTCTTCCTCAGTGACATCCTCGCCGTTGCCTGTGAGGACAGGATGTTGTCGGTGTTCTCTTCCTGTGGGCGGCGGCTCCTCCCAGCCATCCAGCTGGCCACGCCAATCTCAGCCCTGCATTGCTCCGCCCACTTCGTCATGGTTCTGACTGCTGGTGCGATGCTGTCTGTCTGGTCAGTCCGTTTTTCTGATCTTGTTTTTCATTCCGAGCTCATCTGAGCTGATGTTGACGATGAATCCTGACATGTGGTGTTTGTCTGCAGGGACGTTCAGAGGCAGAAAGCTCTGGTGAAGAATGAATCCCTGCTCAGCATTTTGTCTGGTGAGACTGCAGAACATGGCGGCTGTGTGATCATGTGACGCTGGATGTTTAATGCCCAGATAATGATGATTTTATTAGATGGTGAACACTGTCATCATCAGAGGTGGTTTTATGGTTTCCAAATCCCATCAGACCATATTTCATTCCCAGTAGAAGATCGCCAACCTGTCAGAGGATGAAACTCAGACATTTTACCATGTGGTGGAAAATATGAGCTGAAAGTTGATAGTGAATCTGATGCAGCAACACGTCTGGAAAAAGTAGCTTCAGGGTGATGTTCAGCATGGTGTAAAAAGTAGCTTCAGGGTGGTGTTCAGCGTGGTGTAAAAAGTAGTTCCAGGGTGATGTTCAGCATGGTGTAAAAAGTAGTTCCAGGGTGATGTTCAGCATGGTGTAAAAAGTAGTTCCAGGGTGATGTTCAGCATGGTGTAAAAAGTAGTTCCAGGGTGATGTTCAGCGTGGTGTAAAAAGTAGCTTCAGGGTGGTGTTCAGCGTGGTGTAAAAAGTAGTTCCAGGGTGGTGTTCAGCGTGGTGTAAAAAGTAGTTCCAGGGTGGTGTTCAGCATGGTGTAAAAAGTAGTTCCAGGGTGGTGTTCAGCACGGTGTAAAAAGTAGTTCCAGGGTGATGTTCAGCATGGTGTAAAAAGTAGTTCCAGGGTGGTGTTCGGCATGGTGTAAAAAGTAGTTCCAGGGTGATGTTCGGCATGGTGTAAAAAGTAGTTCCAGGGTGGTGTTCGGCGTGGTGTAAAAAGTAGTTCCAGGGTGATGTTCGGCACGGTGTAAAAAGTAGTTCCAGGGTGATGTTCAGCATGGTGTAAAAAGTAGTTCCAGGGTGGTGTTCAGCATGGTGTAAAAAGTAGCTTCAGGGTGATGTTCAGCATGGTGTAAAAAGTAGTTCCAGGGTGGTGTTCAGCACGGTGTAAAAAGTAGTTCCAGGGTGATGTTCAGCATGGTGTAAAAAGTAGTTCCAGGGTGGTGTTCAGCATGGTGTAAAAAGTAGCTTCAGGGTGATGTTCAGCATGGTGTAAAAAGTAGTTCCAGGGTGATGTTCAGCACGGTGTAAAAAGTAGTTCCAGGGTGGTGTTCAGCATGGTGTAAAAAGTAGTTCCAGGGTGGTGTTCAGCACGGTGTAAAAAGTAGTTCCAGGGTGATGTTCAGCATGGTGTAAAAAGTAGTTCCAGGGTGATGTTCAGCATGGTGTAAAAAGTAGTTCCAGGGTGATGTTCAGCGTGGTGTAAAAAGTAGTTCCAGGGTGATGTTCAGCGTGGTGTAAAAAGTAGTTCCAGGGTGGTGTTCAGCGTGGTGTAAAAAGTAGTTCCAGGGTGGTGTTCAGCACGGTGTAAAAAGTAGTTCCAGGGTGGTGTTCAGCACGGTGTAAAAAGTAGTTCCAGGGTGGTGTTCAGCGTGGTGTAAAAAGTAGTTCCAGGGTGATGTTCAGCACGGTGTAAAAAGTAGTTCCAGGGTGATGTTCAGCACGGTGTAAAAAGTAGTTCCAGGGTGATGTTCAGCATGGTGTAAAAAGTAGTTCCAGGGTGGTGTTCAGCACGGTGTAAAAAGTAGTTCCAGGGTGGTGTTCAGCATGGTGTAAAAAGTAGTTCCAGGGTGGTGTTCAGCATGGTGTAAAAAGTAGTTCCAGGGTGGTGTTCAGCATGGTGTAGCATCTCTTCTTCTAACATGTCTGGAAACATCTGGGAAGTGAGGAGACCAGTTGCTGGAGTTTTAGGAGAGGAATGTTGTCCCATTCTGGTCTGATGCAGGATTCTAGCTGCTCTACAGTCCTGGACCTTGGTTGCTGGATTTCTGCTTCCATGATGCTCCAGATGTTGTGTATTGGTGAAAGGTCTGGACTGCAGGCAGGCCAGTTCAGCAGCCGGACTCTTCTCCTGTGAAGCCATGCTGCTGTGATGGATGCAGGATGTGGTTCAGCATCGTCTTGCTGAAATCTGCAAGGCCTTCCCTGAAAGAGACGTTGTCTGAATGGGAGCAGATGTTGCTCTAAAACCTCCATGTACTTTTTAGCATTGATGGAGCTTCACAGATGTGGAAGCTGCCCACGCCATAGGCACTAATGCAGCCCCATCCCATCAGAGATGCAGCTTTTCACCTGTCCACTGATAACAAGCTGGATGCTCCCTCTCCTCTTTAGTCTGCAGGACACGCCGTCCATGTTTCCACAAACTAGTTCACATCTTCATCCAGGTTTCCACTTTGCCTCAGACCATTTTAAATGAGCTTTGGTCCAGAGAAGACGGAAGAAGCTGGTTCTGGATCCTGTTCACATCTGGCTTCTTCTCTGCATGATGGAGCTTTAACCTGCATTTGTGGGTTTCAGGGTGAACTGTGTTCACAGACAGTGGTTTCTGGAAGTCTTCCTGAGTCCATGCAGTGGTTTCCAGTAGAGAATCATGTCTGCTTTTAATGCACAACATCACCAGCATCCAGCCTTGTCCCATGCACACAGAGATTCCTCCTGATTCTCTGAATCTTCTGATGATGTTCTACACTGTAGATGGAGGATCTTCAAAGTCTGAGGAACATTTTTCTGAAATTGTTCCAGTTTTAGATCCAGTTTGTCTCAGATTGGTGAAGCTCTGTCCATCTTTCCATCTGAGAGACTCTGCCTCTCTGAAATGCTCTTTTTATATCCAGTCATGTTACTGATCTGTTGCCAGGTAACCTGGTTAGTTGTCAAATGCTCCTCCAGGTGTTTCTGGTTTGTACCAGGTACATTTCCAGCCTTTTCTTGCCAGTAACAGTTTCAGAGATGGTGTTGCTGTTAGGGTGTAAAATGATCCAGTTTTTTGTCTTTAGGTTTTGATACCACAGTGTCTCAGTCTCTGCTGACTCAGCAGGGAGTTCCAGTCATCGGACTCTCCAACGGGAAGTCGTACTGCTTCAGCTCTTTGTTGGAAACATGGTGAGGAACCGATAAACCCAGCCGATCATTGCTGACTTGATAAAGATGATTAAACTTCTGTTACTCTGCTCTGTTTCTCAGGACTCTAATAGCAGATAAAGGAGACTCTCTGGTCCAGTGTGCAGACTTCAGGAGCTGCCTCCCTTCCCATGATGCACCTGTGTCCTCGGGGCCGCTGGCTGTCATGCAGGGTCGTAACCTGAAGTATGAGTTTCATCTTTGTTTTTTTTTTTAACTTGTCCTGTCCAGCATCATAGCAAGCTAAATGATAATCTGGTTGCTGTATCGTGCTGAACAAATTTGCTCTGCCAAGGGGAGGCCTATGGGTAAGGCTCCTCTTGATAATGTGATTCATTTATTTATTTATTTACTTTGAATTACGGAATCTATGTAATCTTGCTGGACCTGACCGGAGGGGACAGAAAAAGATGGAAAATAGCAAAAAGAGCAAAAGGGAAAGAAGAAAGGAGACAAAAAGATCACAGACAGAAGGAAACGACCCTTCAATCCACACCATCACCAGACAACAAACTGTTACACCTGTACATGAACACACCAGAAAATTTCATGGAAGTGTTTGGGGAACTTATCAGTGTTTGGGGAACTTATCGCCAGAGGCAGACCAGGGCAGCCCAGAGACCCGGGCCCTCAGCAGCAGCCCCGGAGCACCAACCCAAGCCACCCCACCACGAAGACGACTCCAGCCCCACCCGAAGGGCGGCAGAGGAGAGCCCCAGCAAGAGCCCCCCATGGACCTTACTTACAAAGGGTCCAGGGCCCAGAGGCGTCCCCCCACCCCCAAAGGCAGAAGGCCTGCACCATGCCCAGGAGAACCAGGCCGCCCCAGACAACCTCCCGACGCAGGCCAGCACACACCCCGATGTTCCAGCTGCACACCCCGGGAACCAGGGTGCCATCGACCCCCTCCACCCACCCCCCATGTACTCCAGTCTCCACCCCATATAACCCCACACTCACACCCTCCCCTGTGCCGTACCCACAAGCACTCACCATCACACAGTCACGTCACACATAACCCACCCACCATGCCCCGTGGGGGACACCCCATGCAGACCAGAGGACAGCGAGCCCCAAGCACCCACCCAGGGGGAACAGGGGTGTGAGAGGTCCCCATTACTCTCTCCTGACTGTTTATGAAGTGTGTGTTGTTTGTAAATTAAAATTGATGGGCAATTACTGCAATGTGCCGTGAGCAAGGCCACCTAAGTGGCCCCGCTCGACATGCACCGCCTGACACACCCCCCAGGTGTTGTTTGTGAGTTTCTTCTGTTTTGTTGTCTAAGTGCAATTAAAACTAAGAGGTGAGTCGCCACAGGGTGCATCCGAGGAGACCACTGAATGGCCCCCTCCGCTCCACCCCGTTAACGATAAGTTTCATCTTTAACCTCCGTCTCACCTGCAGTGTCTCCTACAGATTTAGAGAGTTAACTGTTGTCTCCCCCACAGTGCTGGCCGACTGGCCTCTCGCCTCTCCTCCACCCCTCATCACCTGCAGCAGGGCATGACGCTGGCCTTCCTGGAGAATCAGCTGGCTGCCACCCTGACGCTGCTGTCGGCTCAGGAGTATCGCTACTGGCTGCTCATCTACGCCCGCTTCCTCGTCAATGAAGGTCTGAGACCACACCTTCACACATCCGATGTCACCAGTACTAAATATCACCTGTTAAAGGGGACATATCATGCTTTTAAATCCTTTCTTTTCACATGTAAATCATTAATTTATGGTCTATATAAAGTAGATTCGCAATGCTTTGGTCTGAATTCCTGGTTATTCTTGCTCTATACACCCCTTGTTAACCCTGTTCTGAGGTGCGTCTTTAGAGCGACTCGTTTTGGTCTCTTTAAATGTGAATGAGGCATTTTATGCCCCGCCTCCCTCCAGGTCACAGAGTTCCACTCCACCCCATTTGGCCATATTTGTAGTTTGATAGCAAACTACAATTATCTACCGGCTGAGAAACGTTTTATTGGCAAGTTTACTAGAGATTGCAACAACCGAAAACGTGTCCATCCAGCCTTACGTACTCGAGTCCTCCTCTCTCCCTTTCTGTTCGTCCCTCACTGATAAGTTCCCCAAACACTTCCATGTATTTTTCATCATCCCATGCCATCTCTACCAGCTGTTGTCTCCCCACCCCAGCACTACAAAGCCGAATCATTTTATTCAAAGCACACAGTACAGATATATCCTCAGGTAGGAAGCTAAACATTAGCACACATTACAGTTATATCCTCAGGTAGGAAGCTAAACGTTAGCACACAGTGCAGTTATATCCTCAGATAGGAAACAAAAAGTTAGCACACAGTACAGTTATATCCTCAGGTGGGAAACAAAAACTTAGCACACAGTACAGTTACATCCTCAGGTGGGAAACAAAAAGTTAGCACACAGTACAGTTATATCCTCAGGTGGGAAACAAAAAGTTAGCACACAGTACAGTTATATCCTCAGGTGGGAAACAAAAAGTTAGCACACAGCACAGTTATATCCTCAGGTGGGAAACAAAAAGTTAGCACACAGTACAGTTATATCCTCAGGTAGGAAGCTAAAAGTTAGCACACAGCACAGTTATATCCTCAGGTAGGAAGCTAAACGTTAGCACACAGTGCAGTTATATCCTCAGGTAGGAAACAAAAAGTTAGCACACAGTACAGTTATATCCTCAGGTGGGAAACAAAAAGTTAGCACACATTACAGTTATATCCTCAGGTGGGAAACAAAAAGTTAGCACACAGTACAGTTATATCCTCAGATAGGAAGCTAAAAGTTAGCACACAGTACAGTTATATTCTCAGGTAGGAAGCTAAAAGTTAGCACACAGTACAGTTATATTCTCAGGTAGGAAGCTAAAAGTTAGCACACAGTACAGTTATATCCTCAGATAGGAAGCTAAAAGTTAGCACACAGTACAGTTATATCCTCAGGTAGGAAGCTAAAAGTTAGCACACAGTACAGTTATATCCTCAGGTAGGAAGCTAAAAGTTACCACACAGTACAGTTATATTCTCAGGTAGGAAGCTAAACGTTAGCACACAATACAGTTACATCCTCTGGTAGGAAGCTAAAAGTTAGCACACAGTACAGTTATATTCTCAGGTAGGAAGCTAAACGTTAGCACACAGTACAGTTACATCCTCTCGTAGGAAGCTAAAAGTTACCACACAGTACAGTTATATTCTCAGGTAGGAAGCTAAACGTTAGCACACAGTACAGTTACATCCTCTGGTAGGAAGCTAAAAGTTACCACACAGTACAGTTATATTCTCAGGTAGGAAGCTAAACGTTAGCACACAGTACAGTTACATCCGCTGGTAGGAAGCTAAAAGTTAGCACACAGTACAGTTATATTCTCGGGTAGGAAGCTAAAAGTTAGCACACAGCACAGTTACATCCTCTGATAGGAAGCTAAAAGTTAGCACACAGTACAGTTATATCCTCAGGTAGGAAGCTAAAAGTTAGCACACAGCACAGTTATATCCTCAGGTAGGAAGCTAAAAGTTAGCACACAGTACAGTTACATCCTCAGGTAGGAAGCTAAAAGTTACCACACAGTACAGTTATATTCTCAGGTAGGAAGCTAAAAGTTAGCACACAGTACAGTTATATCCTCAGGTAGGAAGCTAAACGTTAGCACACAGTACAGTTATATCCTCAGGTAGGAAGCTAAAAGTTAGCACACAGCACAGTTATATCCTCAGGTAGGAAGCTAAAAGTTAGCACACAGTACAGTTACATCCTCAGGTAGGAGGCTAAAAGTTAGCACACAGTACAGTTACATCCTCAGGTAGGAAGCTAAAAGTTACCACACAGTACAGTTATATTCTCAGGTAGGAAGCTAAAAGTTAGCACACAGTACAGTTATATTCTCAGGTAGGAAGCTAAACGTTAGCACACAGTACAGTTATATCCTCAGGTAGGAAGCTAAAAGTTAGCACACAGCACAGTTATATCCTCAGGTAGGAAGCTAAAAGTTAGCACACAGCACAGTTATATGCTCAGGTAGGAAGCTAAAAAGTTAGCACACAGCACAGTTACATCCTCAGGTAGGAAGCTAAAAGTTAGCACACAGCACAGTTATATCCTCAGGTAGGAAGCTAAAAGTTAGCACACAGTGTAGTTATATCCTCAGGTAGGAAGCTAAAAGTTAGCACACAGTACAGTTATATCCTCAGGTAGGAAGCTAAAAGTTAGCACACAGTACAGTTATATCCTCAGGTAGGAAGCTAAAAGTTAGCACACAGCACAGTTATATCCTCAGGTAGGAAGCTAAAAGTTACCACACAGTACAGTTATATCCTCTGGTAGGAAGCTAAAAGTTAGCACACAGTACAGTTATATCCTCAGGTAGGAAGCTAAAAGTTAGCACACAGTACAGTTACATCCTCTGGTAGGAAGCTAAAAGTTAGCACACAGTACAGTTATATCCTCAGGTAGGAAGCTAAAAGTTAACACACAGTACAGTTATATTCTCAGGTAGGAAGCTAAACGTTAGCACACAGTACAGTTACATCCTCTGGTAGGAACCTAAAAGTTAGCACACAGTACAGTTATATCCTCAGGTAGGAAGCTAAAAGTTACCACACAGTACAGTTACATCCTCTGGTAGGAAGCTAAAAGTTAGCACACAGTACAGTTATATCCTCAGGTAGGAAGCTAAAAGTTAGCACACAGCACAGTTATATCCTCAGGTAGGAAGCTAAAAGTTAGCACACAGTACAGTTATATCCTCAGGTAGGAAGCTAAAAGTTAGCACACAGTACAGTTATATTCTCAGGTAGGAAGCTAGACGTTAGCACACAGCACAGTTACATCCTCTGGTAGGAAGCTAAAAGTTAGCACACAGTACAGTTATATCCTCAGGTAGGAAGCTAAAAGTTAGCACACAGTACAGTTATATTCTCAGGTAGGAAGCTAAACGTTAGCACACAGTACAGTTACATCCTCTGGTAGGAAGCTAAAAGTTAGCACACAGCACAGTTATATCCTCAGGTAGGAAGCTAAAAGTTAGCACACAGCACAGTTATATCCTCAGGTAGGAAGCTAAAAGTTAGCACATAGCACAGTTATATCCTCAGATAGGAAGCTAAAAGTTAGCACACAGCACAGTTATATCCTCAGATAGGAAGCTAAAAGTTAGCACACAGCACAGTTATATCCTCAGGTAGGAAGCTAAAAGTTAGCACACAGCACAGTTATATCCTCAGGTAGGAAGCTAAAAGTTAGCACACAGCACAGTTATATCCTCAGGTAGGAAGCTAAAAGTTAGCACATAGCACAGTTATATCCTCAGATAGGAAGCTAAAAATTAGCACACAGCACAGTTATATCCACAGGTAGGAAGCTAAAAGTTAGCACACAGTATAGTTATATCCTCAGGTAGGAAGCTAAAAGTTAGCACACAGCACAGTTATATCCACAGGTAGGAAGCTAAAAGTTAGCACACAGTACAGTTATATCCTCAGGTAGGAAGCTAAAAGTTAGCACACAGTACAGTTATATCCTCAGGTAGGAAGCTAAAAGTTAGCACACAGCACAGTTATATCCACAGGTAGGAAGCTAAAAGTTAGCACACAGTACAGTTATATCCTCAGATAGGAAGGTAAACAACACGCGTGTTACTGCTTCCGTGTTTTCATGGGAAAGTTTGGCAGAGGAAGAGTTTTTCCCTCCAAACTAAGGGATGAAATCCTCCTGGTGGGATGACACATGAGGCTGGTGTGCTGGGGAAGGATGTCTCGGCTTGGAAAGCAGGACATGAGACGGGAAGTCCATCCAGCATGTTTCTCCTGTTATTTCAGACATGATCCCACACGGAGAGTCTGAAGATCTTTATAATTTTCTCTATTAATTCATTAATAGAGTTAATTGGTGGTTAATGGTGGAATTAATGAGGATGTCCGAACTTCATAGTGAAGTTCGAGTGACGTTAATCATCTAAATTATGTTTAGATCATCTCAGTTTCTGCTGTTTATTGTCGTTTATTGTTTGTTTTGCAGCTGTTAAGGTTTGTGTTTCCCCTCCAGGCTCAGAGTTTCGTCTCCGGGAGCTCTGTAAGGAACTGCTGGGTCCCGTCCACAAGTCGGCAGCTACGTCCTGGGAGCCGACCACTTTGGTACGTCGCAAACACTCCGCAGTCGGCTGGATTCATATGATGCGGAAATTATTCCACTTGGTGTTCTTTGATCATTAAATGACAGGTGGTTGAGTTGTGGAGAGGAAACTGATGATCTAGATCAGTGTTTTCCAACCTGGGGGGTCCCCCAAAGAGCACAGGGTGTTTATCGCAGTTTATGCCGGTGTTCCAGTGTGTCTACTGTAACGCTAAAATGCCATGAACATATTGTGCAGACCTGGTTGTCATCTTTCCTCTTCGTCTGGTGTTTCCAGGGGCTGCGGAAGCGGGAATTACTCCGGGAAGTTCTGCCCGTGATCGGAGAGAACCTGCGCTTCCAGAGACTCTTCACCGAGTACCAGGATCAGCTGGAGCTGCTGCGCAACAAATAACACACTAACACACACACAGAGACCCACAAACGTGCACGTAGATGGAAGCCAGTGTGGTGCGCTTGGCCCGGTCCGGTCCGGTTCCGGTGAACTCTGACTGTCCGATGCAGCTCAAACCTGAAAAATACGACTCGGGTGTGACGCTTGTCTGACTTTTTTCAGAGCCGTCGCTCTCAGAGAAAAGTTTGTTTGTTTGTTTTCCTTTTTTCAAATTTCAGTTTGTCCCCTTTTGTCTTTTACTGATTTTCTGACCGATGCACCTCCAGCCCGACCAATCATGAAGGGCAGGAGGAACCTGAATGAAATGTGGATCATCATCATCATCATCGGTGATGAAGGTCAGAGTGAAGGTCGCTCAAATCAAACGTCCTGCTGACCCAACGTCTAGTCCACAGGAAATCCAGGATGGACCTTTGGGAAATGGAGACAGAAGGGATTAAAATGCGCAGCTGGTTTCAACATCCGTCCCGGAGAGACGTCGGGATGTTGGGCTGAAACTAAAAAGAAACGTGAATATTCATCCATAATTCTCAGAAGTCCTCCGACTCCAGCTCCGCCTCATCCCTCTGGAAGCCGGGAACGCCGTGTCAGGCGGAGAAATAAAGTAGAAAAAGAAAGAACTGTTCTTGTTATTCCTCTGGTTGGAATCAGCCGTTCACACCGGATCAAGTCCTCGTTGAATCCCGTAAACAGGGGGGCGGGGAGGGGGGGTCCATGCCTGAAGCTGATTCCTGACTCGAGTTTGGCGAATGAGAGAAAAACTACCTGAACCTCTTACAATGTTTGAATAATCGGATGGATTATCATGTAAGAAGACCTCCGGTTTTTTCCAACCGGATCTGGAATGCGAGCTGGAAGCCAGTCCGGTTTTTTCCGATCAAGTCTGGAATGCGAGCTGGAAGCCAGTCCGGTTTTTTCCGACCGTGTTTGGAATGCGAGCTGGAAGCCGGTCTGGTTTTTTTTCGAGCGTATCCGGAATGCGAGCTGGATGCCAGTCCGGTTTGTTCCGACCGTGTCTGGAATGCGAGCTGGAAGCCAGTCCGGTTTTTTCCGATCAAGTCTGGAATGCGAGCTGGAAGCCAGTCCGGTTTTTTCCGACCGTGTTTGGAATGCGAGCTGGAAGCCGGTCTGGTTTTTTTTCGAGCGTATCCGGAATGCGAGCTGGATGCCAGTCCGGTTTGTTCCGACCGTGTCTGGAATGCGAGCTGGAAGCCAGTCCGGTTTTTTCCGAGCGTGTCTGGAATGCGAGCTGGAAGCCAGTCCGGTTTTTTCCGACCGTGTCTGGAATGCGAGCTGGAAGCCGGTCTGGTTTTTTTCGAGCGTATCCGGAATGCGAGCTGGAAGCCAGTCCGGTTTTTTCCGACCAAGTCTGGAATGCGAGCTGGAAGCCAGTCCGGTTTTTTCCGAGCGTATCCGGAATGTGAGCTGGAGGCCAGTCCGGTTTTTTCCGACCGTGTCTGGAATGCGAGCTGGAAGCCAGTCCGGTTTTTTTCGAGCGTATCCGGAATACGAGCTGGAAGCCGGTCCGGTTTTTTCCGACCGTGTCTGGAATGCGAGCTGGAAGCCAGTCCGGTTTTTTTCCGACCGTGTCTGGAATGCGAGCTGGAAGCCAGTCCGGTTTTTTCCGAGCGTGTCTGGAATGCGAGCTGGAAGCCAGTCCGGTTTTTTCCGAGCGTGTCTGGAATGCGAGCTGGAAGCCAGTCCGGTTTTTTCCAACCGTGTCTGGAATGCGAGCTGGAAGCCAGTCCGGTTTTTTCCGACCGTGTCTGGAATGCGAGCTGGAAGCCAGTCCGGTTTTTTCCGACCGTGTCTGGAATGCGAGCTGGAAGCCAGTCCGGTTTTTTCCGAGCGTGTCTGGAATGCGAGCTGGAAGCCAGTCCGGTTTTTTCTGAGCGTGTCTGGAATGCGAGCTGGAAGCCAGTCCGGTTTTTTCCGACCGTGTCTGGAATGCGAGCTGGAAGCCAGTCCGGTTTTTTCTGAGCGTGTCTGGAATGCGAGATGGAAGCTGGTCCTGTTTTCTCTGACCACGTCCGAAACATGAACTGGTTAGAGATAGAGGAAAATAGAAAAATCCGAATCATGAAAACAGAATTTTTTTTTAAACCATGCGAACATTTAATGTGAAAATTGATCCGTTTGTCCTGAATCAGAAATCAGATCCAGGACTTTGTCCTGCCGGGAATTCCCGGTTGTCTTTCTTCTGTCCTCCGTTAACTTGACGACAAATCAGGTTTCACAGGTGGTGAAACTGCACAGGAAGAGATTTTCCCGGCGTTCCCACCGCGTGTGGAAGCTCATCCGCAGTGGAGGACCCATGAATTCCTCTGGTGATCTGTACAGTTTTCCTTTTGGTTTGTTTATTTTTTGTGATGTCATGTCTCAATGTTGATAAACTTTTTTGTTTTTCCTTTTCTATTAAACATGAACTGAAATTTTGCTTTGGAAGAAAAAGAATTAAAAGAGAAAACCAGTCGGATGTCGGTGGTTTCTTCATTTCCTGACTGCTGCGAGAAAATGAGATTACAGAGAAGAAAACGATCAAAGTGAAAAACAGAAGTAGAAATCAGGTTTAAAATCCCTCTGAGGAGAAATGATCAGTTTCATCCAGACGGAGAAACGATGAGTGGGATCAGTGTGTCAGTCAGTCCAGGGATCTCCTTCCCGTCGGTCCTCCCCATACGTCTCCCTTTCGCTTCATTCCTCTACTAAACCAGGCTGTACAGAAGTAATTCCACTTCCATGTTGCTGCCTAACTGTGATTAAGAAGCCTTCGTAGTTACCGAACAACATGGACACTCGTCTATGTGGAGATGTTATGATTTGGTGTCAGTATTCCCAGTATGAACGTCTGAGCCAACGCTCCGAGGAAAATTACTCATTACTCACATGAATCACAATATTTTGCACATTACATGAAATTCTAGTAATGACTACAGCGGTTTTATTCTGCTTAACCCTTTCAGTACTGTAGGCTTTCCGCCTGCTTTTTGTCTTTTTCTGAGAACGAAGCGATGACATGAAGGTAAAAACCGGTGTAGACTATCAACGCTTGTGCAGTGTGTAATGCACCTATATCCTCCTGACTACCAGTAGTTCAAATTTGTCCTCTGTGTGGGACATTTGTAAACTTGTAAATTTGTGAATATCTCCCACCCACTGCATTCTACTGAGTTAACTCCTTTTGCTATCTACAGAGGACGTTTAGGGCTTTTCAATGATACCAGATGTGAAGGGGTGGGGCTTTGGTACCTTTTGGTAACAAAGAAAAATGTGATTGGACAGTATGTTTTTTTTCCTGGTAGTCAAGAGGATATGTCCATTTATTGTGTTTAGCTTGTTTTTGTAGAGAACTGTTATAAGAGCCCAAAGTTACTCACAAAATGGTTGAGTTTACAAAGCAGGTATTATTACATCATCAGTTAGCTGATGCTTTTCTAAAGCGACTTACATCTGAGAGAAGGCAGAACCATTACGTATCCAGCTGGAAACTACTTGTGTAACGGGCCCGGAGGGACGTGAACCTGGGACACCCTGCCAGCGGAGCTATCCAGCCTTGGTAGCCATACTGGCTTTTCTGTCCGTTAAATGTGGTCCAGAGCAGGTTCCCTCTGAAGGAACGAGTCAGTAAATGCTGCTGGTGTTTGATGTGCTGACGTGGTGGCGGCTGCCACTGTTTACATGAGCGGAGCAACTTCCTGATCAGCCTCAGTCTGAGGGAAGCGAGCTCACTTCTGGTTCCTCCGCCGGCATGTCGGCATGTTCTCTGGTTTCCAGCTGGTCCTGTAGGTCCCT
Source organism: Melanotaenia boesemani (assembly GCF_017639745.1). Classification (NCBI taxonomy): domain Eukaryota; kingdom Metazoa; phylum Chordata; class Actinopteri; order Atheriniformes; family Melanotaeniidae; genus Melanotaenia; species Melanotaenia boesemani. Next base: position 1,351,772 of record NC_055692.1, read on the forward strand.
CCTCACACAGCTGATCTGATGGAGAGCTGATCTGGATGCATGGGTAGTTTTTTCCTGAGGACATGGACCTGTGGTCTCTTACCTGGACCATGATGAGCTGCTGCCTTGGTGCCTTTTCTCTGGGTGAGTCCACCACATGCCTCTGATTTAACAGATTTCCTACACAAAGATTAGCACTAATGCAGGGGCAGTTTTTATTTATTTATTTTTATTTAAAATTCTGTTTATATGTCAGTTCTTATGCTTCAGCTACCAGGTATTAGTGTGAACTTCAGATGTGTGTTGGTGGTCTTTAAGGAAGGTTTTTATTTTTGCATTTTTCCTCAAGCCTTTAATGCCGAATGTATGTGAAACATACAGTTTCTGACCTTTTGGATAATTTTTTGGTAAAAAACTTTGGCTTAAAAACCCTTCGTACACAATCTGATGCTTGTCTTCAGCCTCCTGGTAGATACTTTTTGGACTTCCATAATTTTGAGTACATTAATTATATTTTTTTACATTTTGTTAAAGGGCGAAATAAAGACTTCATATTTAAAACAATTAGACTTTTCTACCTATTTTTTCTAGGGTATGGCTTTAAAAGGATAAGCAGCAGATGTTTGATGTTTTTTTCTCCTAATCCATAAGCTTGTATCGATCCGTTCAAAGTTCAGTGTGTTTTGGTTGGCAGCCAACAGCGCACACGCTGCATCAACAACCTTAAAGAGCTGAAAACTCCGCAGGACAAAAGAGGATTCACGAACTCTTGTTTGTTTCTGTCAGAAGTGACAGTGAAAGGCGCTCAGCTGATGCCATGTGATGAAGATGATCGTGTGTGTGTCAGCAGCCCTGGAGACTGTGGCCCCCGAGCATCTTCATCTGTACTGAGTGAGAACACACACACACACACCGCTCCTGTCTTGTTCTTATTCTCGTTAAACTCAGTTACATCAAATTTTTCATCGAGATGTTAATTAAAATCAATGCAAGCCTAAATCCAGTATTTGTTGTCCCTTTACTGTTACAAAAGAAAAATAGATTCTGTGTATGTGGAATAACTGAGTGGCAAATGTCAAATGTTCCTCTGTAATGTTGACAAATGGTTCTGACACATTTTGGCTGCTATAAACAAAATGGTAATTATAATAATTTCAGACTGGCTTCTGTGTTGTTGCTGAGAGCCGACAGGTAAACCTCCCTGTTTCCAGAAACACCTGCATCCAGCAGACATGCTCAGACACGATGAGCAGGACCACTTCTTCTGTCCGTTACTACGGCTCCCTTCACATGGACTAATGTTTCATCTCAGATCAGATTCCAGCTGACATGGATCAGATATTCCATGATGGACGGATTTAATACGATCGTAATGTTTTTGACATGCATACTAGAAGAAGTATTTTCTTTTATTTTCAACCTCTTCACCATTGAAATACTCAATAATTTTGAGCTTGTTCAGTTTCTAACAAAAATGCTGTTTCCAGGGTTATAATGGGATGTTTAGAGATGGAGAAAGCAAAGCTTTCTGAACCACTGAATCAATATGAAGCAGTTGTGTTGAAATGTCCATGAAGCGTTTGACACAATAAAACATGGTGACATCTGCTGGCCAACTTCCATGAAACACGGCCTCTGGCATGTAGGACACCGCTTTCATGTGTCTGAAAATCTTTCTAAACCCTAAAAATAGACTTGTGCTATAATCTGATTGTACCAGCTGAAATCCTGTATTTAACTGTTTGCTTCTGATAGAAATACAAAATATATAAAAAATACCAGAAACATAAACCTGCAAATGCTACTACTGCTGTAGAAAACGATGGTGAAGCTGTGGATTATTTAATCTGAGTAAGGCTTCAGGCTGTTCCTCGTCTTTACTACCTCTTCTTTGGAGCTTTGGAGAAGAGCTGGAATGTGTAGATATCTCTTAGGAAGCTTGGAGTTGTTTTGTGGGTCTTCTCTGGAGGCAGGGCTCAGCCAAATCAAGCTGAACCTCCACGGCTGCTTCCGCTGTTGCATTTAGTTTCACTGCAGGAAGTCAGAGCAGAAGCTGGTGAAACACACTGCAGGCATGAATGTCTTCTTTTATTTTACACAGACTACGCAGCGCAGCATTGAAGAGATTATATAAAAGCCCAGTTCAGGTAATAAAAAGTGCTCCAAACATAAGGCAAGGCAAATTTATTTGTTTAGCACATTTCATGTACAAGACAATTCAAAGTGCTTCACATAAAACGTTTCAGCAGGATGCAGAAAGCAACACAAGTGCATTAATGATAATAAAAAAGATCTTGCTTTTAGGTAGTCCTGCCTCCATTCATCCTTTCTCTCCTTCCCTCACTCTCTCACTAACAAACTATCACATAAACACTCCCAGATATTCACACATTCACTACACACTCATCTGCCAGCCTTCCTGTTAATCTTTCCATGTATGTGTGCTTAATATGTGTATAGCTGCGTTTCTATTACCACTAGAATTGCACAAAACCGAAATATCGCAATAAAGCACCGGTAATAGAAACGCCTGCGTTTAGAAAAACCTCTCAAATCTGGCTAAATAGTTTTTACACTCAGAAGGTTTTTCGGAGGTTTCAGAAGATTTTATGAGAATACGAGTTTTTAAAATGTGCTTTAAATATGAGCGAAAAAATTAATTTTTTTCCAGTACAAACCCGTCCAAGAGTAAACAACAACAACAGATAAACATAAACAGGATGAGGCAGCAGCCGCCGAGCAGCGCGGCATTTTCACAGATAGAAAAGACAACGTGAGGGAGGGAATGGGTGAGGGGAAGAGAAGAGGCATCTCTACACTGCCCCCTTCAGGCGAAGAAAACGCACCTCAGTACATTTTCAGACAGTCACAACATAAAAACACGTGGTGGGGGAGGGTAGGTAGGGTCTCCCATCGCAGCCAGGTGTAAATGCAGCTGCTGAGAGCGCATCCATCCAACCCACCGCCTGGGAGTGGAGGGACGGGGGAGGGGTCCAACGAAGGTAGTGAATCATGAGGAGGGTGTGTCTGTAATTGTGTGTGAATGTATGCGTAAGTAAGTGTAAGTAAAGCATGTGAACTCTCTCCCAGTTCATTCTCCAGTCTCTGCCGCCAGAAGGAATGAGGCGGCCTCGGGATCCAGGCAGAGTCCACATCCCAAGAAGATGGGAGGGGGGCAGAGCATCAGACTGCATAACATTCCAGGGGAACTTGATAATCAGCCATCCAAGACCAGTTCAGGAAGCCAGATTAAGATAACAGCATTTGTTTTGTTTCCAGGCTAGAGCATGTTTCGCCTGCCTTAAGTTCTCAGTGGTCTTGTTGGCTACTAATCATCCGAATTTGGATCAGTTTCCACCCAGCTGAGCCAACAGCTTCTCCAAGTTGATGTCGAGCTCTGGAACCGCAACAAGCTTGCCATTGTGAGCTAGGATGGCATCCGGTTTATGGTTAAGCTCCTGCAACGCTATAGTCTGATTGTTCACAGCTTGACACAGAAATCCAGCAGCTTGCCAGTGACCGCCAACAGTACCTGAACTTTGCGATACACCAGGAAACCGCCCGCTCCAAACAGCAGAAAGCCAGTTATCATGAATCTAAATGTATAAATGTCCTCTGCATCCTCAACGGAAAGAATCGACCCATGACCTTCCACACCCCCCAGGAATCCATCACGTATCCAGCTGCGAACGTTCCGCCAGGAGTGGCTCCCCTACGCCCGTTTTTCGGTTCGAATAAATTTGGTCAATAGCATTGAGAGACCAGCTGATCAGATCCATGGTTCAAGATTCAGAACAGAAATGCAGAGAGAGGCTCAGAGATGACAGGACAAGAAGCAGGGCAGAGTGGGGAGAAGGAAAAAGTGTCCGCCTCCGTCGAGTGCAGGAAGAGAAAGGTCAAAGTTGAAGTTACCGAAACCTCACTGGAGCTGGCCGTCAATCAGTGAAACTACAGCAATAATGTGCATGAGACTCTCTTCCTCTCAAAACCCAGACAGATTGGAGGGATGTTCCTGGTGCACTAAGAAACTGATGCTCCCGCCCTGAATTCAACGCTAGCGCCACAGGCGAATGACGTCATGAAGCTTCTTTTAGCGAGTCACATGACATGACAACAGCCATGATTCTTCGCTTTGAAAGATCAATGCAAAGTCGAGCCGTCTGCATCACAAGGGATTTATCTGTCTGGAAAACTTAAAGCTAACCTGAGTTAGCATCATCTTGCTCATTATGCTAACAGCGCAATAATGTCTAGAAATAGAGAGGGTGTAATTTAAGGCTAACCATGATAGTTTCTTTCTCTATGAGAAACAAAATGAGTAAAATCAGGTGGAACATGAGAAAAACAGCAACTGAAAAGAGAATTAAGACCTGATGCAATGTCTGCGTTAAATCAGCATGAGTGTGTTGAGCTGTTTAAACCTGGAACCTCTGGAATTAATATATGTGTGTATATGGGGCGGCAGTGGCTCAGGCGGTAGAGCAGGTCGTCCAATGATCGGAAGGTTGGCGGTTTGATTCCCACTCCCGCAGTCAACTGTCTTTGTGTCCTTGGGCAAGACACTTAACCCTCCTTGCCTCCAGTGTTGGCATCGCTGGTGTATGAATGTGTGAATGAATGTTCGGGGGTGGTCGGAGAGGCCGTAGGCGCAGACTGGCAGCCACGTTTCCGTCAGCTTGCCCCAGGGCAGCTGTGGCTACACACGTAGCTTACCATCACCAGGTATGAGTGAGGAGTGGATGAATAATGGATTCACAATGTAAAGCGCTTTGGGTGCCTTGAAAAGCGCTATATAAATCTAATCCATTATTATTATTATTATTATTATTATTATATATATATAAATGAATTTATTAAGTTCTTGTTGCTTTCCTGCAGAGACCCTGAACATGTCCTGTTACTACCAGAATCTTGCAGACAGGATGGGATCCCTGACATGTGGCTGGACTCAGGAGTCAAACACTGAGTCTGACGTTTCTCTGGTCTTCACCAGGTCAGCCCTGCTCAGCATTCACATCTAGAATAATATCTACATCGATATGGACCAGGTGTTATCCTGCATCTATCAGCTGTTAACATATCTGTTTCCTTCCTTTCTTCAGCTGGAATAAAGTCTTGTCGTGTCAGGGCATCTTCAACCCAGCAGCCACCCTCAACGTAACGGCCCGGATAAGGAACCACATGACCGGGACACAGATCTGGTCTCAGCCTCATTCCGTGTTTCTGTATCTTGCAAGTTAGTCCTTCCAGCGTCTTCATTCCACCAGCTGCAGAACCAGCAGACTGTTGGACACGAATTGAAAACGCCTGTCTCCTTGTCTCCCCAGTCAAACCCTCCCAGCCCGTTTTAACGTTACTTGGCTCCACGGAGGACTCGGTGGTGCTGTCGTGGAGTAGCAGCATTACTGGCAGCTGTCAGCTTCGCTACAGACCCAACAACACCTCCACGTGGACCCAGGTCAGCACGTAAAGCTGTTTAAACCCTCAGCTCAGCCACAAGCAGCCCATGTTCCACCTTCTGCTGTTCCCTTTGATGCCAGAAGTATCTCATTTTACAGTGTTTTGGCCAAATAGGTGGCGTCTGAAAATGACGGAGCATCTCGGTTTTATCTCGGTGAGAGGAGCTGATTTTAGGCATGTAGGTGCTTTGTTACAGCCACCAGTTGGTGGCAGTAATGCACCAAATCACTCAGTAATGCACCCGATGCCAAGGACACAAGAAGAAGTTGCATCAAATAGTGAAGAACCTGTAGAAACCTGTCGCTCCTTTAGACAGGAAGTTAAAAACAGAGCAGAAATGAGTTTTTGTTCCACCAAAGTGCCTCTATCCCAACATGAAGCACGCATTTATTAAGGCTACAACATCACGTTCGACACCTTAAAGTACTGTTTATGTTTATAATGTTTTTACAGATAAAATCACAAAGTGCTTTACAATACAAATCCATAAAAACATAAAAGCTCAGCATTAGTAGGAAATTGAAATTAATAAAAGTCCAACTTTAAAATTAAATTCAGTTAAATTTTTAAGTCACTTAATTCTGGATTTAGTCTTTATACGATGTTAAAAAGTAATTAGATACGTTTACGTTTTAGTAGAAAAACATCTAAGATATTTTTAAAAGACGAACTTTGAGCACGTTTGAAGATGTGAAAAGCTGATTCCATCACTCTGCATGACTCAGCATATTCTTCCCATCTACTTTACTATTTCATCAGAAAAGAATATTTTGACCTTTCTGATTGAGGAACCATGATGTTTTTAATAAACTTCTTTTTCTTTTGAGTTGAACCTGAAACAAAGTTCAGATTTTTATCAGCTTGCCTCCATCGTGGCAGCTCTAGTCTGTTTCCAGTGAACGGGTAAGTTACCTGATGGATTAAAGTCTTTGTTGAGACTGAATTCAGTCCAGTAGGATCATCATGTGTGGGATGAGGACTCAGAGAATCAACATGGCCTCCACAGACCTGCAGCAGACCTCAGGAATCTGTGTTAAAACCAGGTTTTGTTGCCAGGTTGTGGACTCCATCACCGTCCTCGCCCGTCAGAACGTGAGCTACAGCATCGCCAAGCTGCAGCCGTTCACCGTGTACCGAGCTGCTGTGGCCTGCAGGGGGAGGTTCGGCGTGACCAGCGACTGGAGCGCCGACGTCACCGGGAAGACGCTGGACAGAGGTGAACGTCCACATCCACACATCAGGTTCTGGGCTGGAGACTCCACCTGTCGCTTCATCCTGGTTCTTTTCCAGCTCCATCCAGACCGTCAGATGTTTGTTACAGACGTGAGGAAACTGGATCTGGAGGATCTGCTCTGCTTCATCTCATGTGGAAGGTGAAATATGGAGTTTTACCTTGTTGCTTGGATCTTTGTCATGTTTGATCACTGCGTATCCGAAGCGTCTGAAAAATAAAAACTGAGGTTTTCCTACTGAAAAATAGAATCAATAAAAATGAAGACAAAACTGGAAAGATCACAATAAACAAGTTATTTTTTCACATTAAAACAGATCAACTCCGCCCACTGAAAACTGAAGCTAAAACAAAACTGGTCAAATCTGACTGTAAAGACAAAATATGAAGCCCGTTTGTTGGCATCAGTAGGAATTATTTCCCTGTGATCCCAGGATGTGGTGGTGTATGGAAGCCCAGAGGGGCCATGACTGTAAGTATTTATTATAATGATGTTACCTCAAAATCAGCAGTTAATTGTTCTGCAGTCCTGAATTCCCGAAGCTGGTTTTTGTTTAAGAACCAGATGAATTCATCCCATTACCTGGAGAAACCAGCTGCTTTAACTGCAGGGCTGGGCCACATCATCCTGCCGTAGTAGCTGCTTTATGAGCCGTTTTCTGACATGGTGAGATAATTGAGGTTAATTAGGGGGAGCTAGAAAATGAATTCATGTATTAGATATCACAGCAAACAGACCAGAGGACATGTGATGGACATGTGATGGACATGTGATGGACATGTGATGCAGCGGCCAAACCAGGCCTGCGCCACTGACCCACACAGAAGGGAAAACAAGCAACAATATGGACTCTAAATTTAACCCGCCAACCCTCCATATGCAGGTTAGAATGAAATCTGGCGACTAAAATGAAAAACCTCCAGGTTGGCAGGTGATGAATGGGTGATGCATCTTTGAAGGGAATGAGAAGATCCAAATTAAATCAGGAATAATCAAACCTTTGGACTATGTTCTGCTCAGCAGGATTGTCCCCTAGACCCAGTAAGATTGGGGACTTGGTTCAGTTGGGGGCCTGGATTGTCTGCTAGACTCGGTAAGATTGGGGACTTGGTTCAGTTGGGGGCCTGGATTGTCTGCTAGACTCGGTAACATAAGGGGACTTGCTTCAGTTGGGGGCCTGGATTGTCTGCTAGACTCGGTAAGATCGGGGACTTGGTTCAGTTGGGGGCCTGGATTGTCTGCTAGACTCGGTAACATAAGGGGGCGGCAGTGGCTCAGGCGGTAGAGCAGGTCGTCCAATGATCGGAAGGTCGGCGGTTCGATTCCCGCTCCCGCAGTCATCTGTCGTTGTGTCCTTGGGCAAGACACTTAACCCTCCTTGCCTCCAGTGTTGGCATCGCTGGTGTATGAATGTGTGGATGAATGTTCGGTGATGGTCGGAGAGGCCGTAGGCGCAGACTGGCAGCCACGTTTCCGTCAGCTTGCCCCAGGGCAGCTGTGGCTACACACGTAGCTTACCATCACCAGGTATGAGTGAGGAGTGGATGAATAATTTTTTTTTTTTCTTTTTTTTTTTCAAGATGGCGCCGTCCTAGTGGCAGCCTGTTGCAGTAGTTCCACGCAGTTGTGTTAGTTTATTGTATTTTATTGCATTTTTTGTGTGTTTTTAATCTTTATTTTTACACTGTCCTGCGCATCATCACCACGCACAACAGTGAGATGCTTTTCATACGGATTGCACATTTTTTACTCTTTCTAATTGCACTTGGATCTCTCCGGATTACTGGGAGCCATGCCTACTACATCTCCACCGGCATTAGTTACACGCGCGACCAGCTGATGGCCCTGGGACACCCGGCTCTCTCGGCTGGAGAGAGGCCCTACATACCCGAGGAGCTAAAAAGGAGACGACGAGGCTGCAGAGCGGGGCTTAAACGGAGGACGAAGAAAAGAAAGTTTAAGCCCTACATCCCTGCAGTCATCACTGGTAACGTTAGATCACTGGCAAATAAAGTGGATGAACTGGAAGCGCTCGTCAGGACACAGAGGGAGTACCGAGAGTCCAGTATTATGTGTTTCACAGAGACGTGGCTGCACGACCAGATACCGGACTCTAACATCACCATCCCCGGCTTCCAGACAGTCCGAGCCGACAGAGACACCACCGCGACCGGCAAGAAGAAAGGAGGAGGCCTCGCCGTGTTCGTAAACAACAGATGGTGTCACCCCAGTCATGTCTCCATTAAAGAGCAGCTCTGCATTCCGGACATCGAGCTTGTCGCCGTCGGACTTCGCCCATATTATTTGCCGAGGGAATTTACCAGTGTTATCGCCATAAATGTTTACATTCCACCATCTGGTAACGCAGAAGCAGCGTGTGACGTCATCCACTCTGTAACTGCGGGACTACAGACGAAACACCCCGGGGCCTTCATCGTCATCACAGGTGATTTTAACCATGTGTCTCTCTCATCCACTCTTCCAACCTTCCACCAGTTTGTTACATGCACCACCCGTGAAAATAAGACTTTGGACCTGCTGTATGCAAATGTTGAGGATGCATACAGCTCCACTGCCCTGCCACCACTGGGCAGGTCAGACCACAACCTAGTCCTGCTCTCACCATCATATAAGCCTGTTGTTCAACAGCACCCAGTCACAGTGAGGACAATGAGGAAATGGTCTCCTGAGGCCATGGAAACACCGCGGGGAGCGCTGGAGGCCACGGATTGGGATGCGCTGTATGAACCACATGGTGAGGACATCGATGGCCTGACGGACTGTGTCTCTGACTACATTGGGTTCTGCATTGAAAACACCATCCCCACAAAAGAGGTTCGCTGCTACCCTAATAACAAACCGTGGGTTACCAGCAACCTGAAGATCCTTCTTAATGAGAAGAAGAGAGCCTTTAGATCGGGGGATCATGCTGAACTCAAGCGTGTACAAAGGGAACTAAAACACAGCATAAGGGAGAGCAGGGACAACTACAGGAGAAAACTTGAACACAAACTGGGGGACAACAACATCAGGGACGTCTGGAGGGGGATGAGAGAGATCACAGGCTTTCAGAGGAGAGGTGGGGGTGCAGCTGAGTGGGACAGGCAACGTGCCAACGAGTTGAACATGTTTTTCAATAGGTTCAACTCCAACCCCTCCTCCACTGGCAGCCCCTCTTCTGCATCTCAATCTCAATACAACAACTCCCCACCTCCCCCCACCAACACCACCACCTGCTGGGACCCGTTCTCATCTCCTGCCCCCAGGACTTCCTCACAGCCCCCACAGCTCTTCCCCACCTCCGGCTGCAGACACCTCTTCGCACCTCTGTTGTCACCTCCACCCCCCAGCCCACTGCTTACATCCACCTCAGAACCTGCTATACCCCCCACCCCCCAGTCTGGACTCCACATCACATCCAGCCAGGTGAAGAGAGAACTGGAGAGACTCAAACAGAGGAAAGCCGCTGGACCGGACGGACTCAGCCCTTATGTGCTGAAAGCATGTTCCGGTCAGCTCTGTGGAGTTCTCCAGCACCTCTTCAACATGAGCCTACGCCTTCAGAGAGTGCCAGTGCTCTGGAAAACATCGTGCCTGGTCCCAGTGCCCAAAAAAGGACGTCCTACTGCACTGGAGGACTACAGGCCAGTAGCACTGACCTCTCACACCATGAAGGTCATGGAGAGACTGGTTCTGGCGCACCTCAGGCCACTGGTGGGCCCATCACAAGACCCCCTCCAGTTTGCATATCAGCCCCATGTTGGGGTTGATGATGCAATCATCTACTTGCTGCAGAGGGCCTACTCCTCCCTGGATAGACCTGACACATCAGTCCGCATCATGTTCTTCGACTTCTCCAGCGCCTTTAACACCATCCAGCCTGGACTGCTGAAGGCCAAACTGCTGGACATGTGGGTGAGTGCTCCCCTCGTCGCCTGGGTAGACGACTATCTGACGGGCAGACCGCAGTTTGTGAGGATTACAGAAGCTGTGTGTCTGATCGTCTGATCAGTAACATTGGGGCCCCCCAGGGAACTGTGCTGTCTCCCTTCCTCTTCACCACATATACATCAGACTTTAAGTACTGCACTGAGTCGTGTCATCTGCAGAAATTCTCTGATGACACGGCCATTGTGGGATGTGTGGAGGGGGGGAGGGAGGCAGAGTACAGGGACCTGGTGGACCGCTTTGTGAGGTGGTGTGGGGAGAACCACCTACTGCTGAACGTGGCGAAGACGAGAGAGATGGTGGTGGACTTTAGGAGGAACAAGCCTCTGCCCTCTCCTGTCTGCATCAATGGGACAGATGTGGACTCAGTGGACTCATACAAATATTTAGGCGTCACACTTAACAATAAGCTGGACTGGTCCACCAACACTGACGCCATCTACAAGAAGGGGCAGAGCCGGCTTTACTTCTTAAGGAGGCTCAGGTCCTTCCACGTCTGCAATAAGATGCTGCAGATGTTTTATCAGTCTGTTGTGGAGAGCGCCATCTTCTTTGCTGCAGTGTCCTGGGGTGCGGGCATCAAGGCAAAGGACGCCAACAGACTGAAGAAACTGATCAGAAAGGCAGAGTCTGCTGTCGGCTCTAAACTTGTCACCCTGGAGGAGGTGGTGGAGGAGAGAATGCTGGCAAAACTGCTGGCAATCAGGGACAACCCCTCCCACCCCCTCCATAACACACTGGACAAGCTAAAGAGCAGTTTTAGCAGCAGACTGATCCAACCCCGCTGCTCTAAGGAACGGTACAGGAGATCGTTCCTTCCTGCTGCAATAAGACTCCATAACTCATCCACCTCTGCCAAAGCCATGATCACACAACTGGACTAAGCCAACCACTGAACTTACTGCAACCTATAACTGTCGCTTGATATTATATATCATATAATTATACAATATTTGTATCCTTTGCACATCCAACATTCTGTATCATCTTTGCACATCCTTTATCTACATAGTCATATTGACATATTAATATCTGATAGCTAGTTTCATTATTACTGCCACTGCACTTTATCTGCCAATCCACTCTGTATTCATATTTTATTTATTTCTAATTTTATTCCACTCTGGATTTCTATCTTTATTTTATTTCTACTTCTATTCCACTTTACTTATATTGTATATTTTACTTCTATTTTTTATTCATAGTTTATGCCACGTATGACACTGGACTACTGTAACAACGCAATTTCCCTTCGGGGATAAATAAAGTTGTCTGTCTGTCTGTCTGTCTGTCTAATGGATTCACACAATGTAAAGCGCTTTGGGTGCCTTGAAAAGCGCTATATAAATCTAATCCATTATTATTATTATAAGGGGACTTGCTTCAGTTGGGGGCCTGGATTGTCTGCTAGACTCGGTAAGATCGGGGACTTGGTTCAGTTGGGGGCCTGGATTGTCTGCTAGACTCGGTAAGATCGGGGACTTGGTTCAGTTGGGGGCCTGGATTGTCTGCTAGACTCGGTAAGATAAGGGGACTTGCTTCAGTTGGGGGCCTGGATTGTCTGCTAGACTCTGTAAGATCGGGGACTTGGTTCAGTTGGGGGCCTGGATTGTCTGCTAGACTCGGTAAGATCGGGGACTTGGTTCAGTTGGGGGCCTGGATTGTCTGCTAGACTCGATAAGATCGGGGACTTGGTTCAGTTGGGGGCCTGGATTGTCTGCTAGACTCGGTAAGATCGGGGACTTGCTTCAGTTGGGGGCCTGGATTGTCTGCTAGACTCGGTAAGATCGGGGACTTGCTTCAGTTGGGGGCCTGGATTGTCTGCTAGACTCGGTAAGATCGGGGACTTGCTTCAGTTGGGGGCCTGGATTGTCTGCTAGACTCGGTAAGATCGGGGACTTGGTTCAGTTGGGGGCCTGGAATGTCTGCTAGACTCGGTAAGATCGGGGACTTGGTTCAGTTGGGGGCCTGGATTGTCTGCTAGACTCGGTAAGATCGGGGACTTGGTTCAGTTGGGGGCCTGGATTGTCTGCTAGACTCGGTAAGATCGGGGACTTGCTTCAGTTGGGGGCCTGGATTGTCTGCTAGGCTCGGTAAGATCGGGGACTTGGTTCAGTTGGGGGCCTGGATTGTCTGCTAGACTCGGTAAGATCGGGGACTTGGTTCAGTTGGGGGCCTGGATTGTCTGCTAGACTCGATAAGATCGGGGACTTGGTTCAGTTGGGGGCCTGGATTATCTGCTAGACTCGGTAAGATCGGGGACTTGCTTCAGTTGGGGGCCTGGATTGTCTGCTAGACTCGGTAAGATCGGGGACTCGCATTCCTCCAGACCGAGATTGCGTTCAAACAAATCGCACCTTTTAAATAGCGTGTTCCTCTCCTCGCCAGAGACAGTGCTGCACCAAATATGACTGAAGGAGCAGATGAGACAACCAACGAAGAAGAAAACTGGCTCATCTATTGGTTAATGCAGGACGTGTGTTTCCATCTTGGAGCGGCATTGGATCCTGGCGGTCTTGGGTTAATCAGGTTTCTGTCAGAACTCTTACAGAGTTCTTCCACGTCTGACCGCAAGACATTTCTCTTCCCAGCGTTTGAGTCCACTTCCTGTGTTTGGTCCACTTGAAAACGGACTTGGTTTCCAGTCAAAGAGGCTGGTGGGACTGCAGCCTCAATCACCACATTTTTCCCATCAACGTAATTCCAGACGAGCCTCCGTCCATCGGCTGCTATGCTAAATATTTTAATACATTGGTGAAGACCAACCTGTTTGATCTCACCTGGTGTAAATAACTAGGCTGATTAGTTACTGGTTACTAACTGGTTTGTCAGTCTAGAAAAGAGAATGTTGTTGAGCATTTTTATTAACATCATGTATGATTTAATGCATTCAGTTGCACCCTCAGAAAACTGTAGTGGAAAACAACCCACCACAAAAGACATGGCCAAAAGCAGACGATATTCAGCCCAGCAGGCCATGACAGAAATGGAAAAGGCCATGAAAAATGTTGGCAAATGATGGTTTATGTACAGAAATATGAGCCATAGAAGTGTGACGGGTAGAGTTGGTGTAGATGTGGATCCATCCTTCACACCAGGAGAGCTGCATGCAGGACGATGAGATGGAGAATGGCTGCAGGAGCATTTCCATGAAAACCGTTAGAAGACAGAGGTAGCGTGCCAACAGGCAGACAGAAATAAAGACCAGTTTTACCTTTAAATTGCAGCACTCTGGGTTTTTAAAACCAACAAAATGATTAAAAAAAACTCACTGAATATTCATTTGAAAATCTCCTAATGTATCTAAAGCGTTCCTCTCTACTCAGGCTGCGGACCCTGAAAGTCGTATCGTTGGATACGAGGTAAGCATCAGTCCAGATGGAACGATGAAAAACGTGACAGAGGCGATGGCGCTCCTGGTGGTGGAGGAGGGGAATTGCACCGTCACCGTTCGAGCCTTCAACACGGCCGGTTTTGGACCCGCTGCACAGCTCAGAATAAACACACAGCGACAGATAAGTGAGTGTTTCTCTGCACAAATTAACCTCATGGTCTCATCCTGAGAAACCAAAACTGCATTAAAAGCAGACCTGATTCTCTACTGGAACAATAATCTGACCATTTCTCCATCAGCTCGTCAGTCCTTTGACTTTTTCAGGTTTAGTTCAGGCTGTGACTTCAACATTCAAACTACAGAAAACGTCTTTGCTGCCACTTTTATCATCACGTCTCATCAGTTTTGTGATGATTTTATGTGTGAGTGAGTAAGGGCGCATCCACATCCGTTCACGGTTAAATATGCAGCGGAGAAGTCAGGCAGATTCATGAGAACCAAACGTTTTCACTAAGATCAATGTTTGCGTGAGGACATGGTTTTAGTCATCAATGAGACAGAATACAGTCATTGTTCAGCGCATGTCAAATATCTCAGTCACAGAACTACTTTTTTTTATCTCCATCTACCAGTCTCAGCTTTTAAATCGACTCTATTTGACCTGAAACTCCTTCAGTTGCACAACATCCTGCAGATGTTTTCAGCTTCTTATCAGTGGAGAACGCAGCAGTTTGGTGACACGATGTTCAGATAAAAGCTTCCTGTCACATGATCTCAGTCCAAACATCAGTTCTGCTGTGCGGGTTGACGTGAGGTCTGCCTGGGCCTGTTCTATTAATCCTGTTGCTGTGTCCTGCAGCTCTCCTCTCCATCAGAAACCTGTGGATTTCCAGCTGTTATCCAGGAAATAAAGCGCTCCTGGTCCAGTGGATGCTCCCTACAGCTCCATCCTCCGCCCCGCCGCTCACCCACATAGCTGTTCGGTGGCGGCCAGAGAAGAGTCCGTCCTCCAGCCGCTGGTCCAGAGTCAGCAGCGTTACCACCTCCACCATCGTACCAGGTCTGAATGTTTTACTGAGGAGCTGCATGAGGTGTGAGAGCAACTCAACTCCATCACAGGTAGACGGTGTCAGGTAGACCATCACAGGTAGACAACCTCAGGTAAACCATCACAGGCAGACCATCACAGGTAGACAATCACAGGTAGACCATCACAGGCAGACCATCACAGACAGACGACCTCAGGTAGACCATCACAGGTAGACGACCTCAGGCAGACCATCACAGGCAGACCATCACAGGTAGACGACCTCAGGTAGGCCATCACAGGCAGACCATCACAGGTAGACCATCACAGGTAGACGACCTCAGGTAGGCCATCACAGGCAGACCATCACAGGTAGACGACCTCAGGCAGACCATCACAGGCAGACCATCACAGGTAGACTACCTCAGGCAGGCCATCACAGGCAGACCATCACAGGTAGACGACCTCAGGTAGACCATCATAGGCAGACCATCACAGGTAAACGACCTCAGGTAGGCCATCACAGGCAGACCATCACAGGTAGACAACCTCAGGCAGACCATCACAGGCAGACCATCACAGGTAGACGACCTCAGGTAGGCCATCACAGGCAGACCATCACAGGTAGACGACCTCAGGTAGACCATCACAGGCAGACCATCACAAGTAGACGACCTCAGGTAGGCCATCACAGGCAGACCATCACAGGCAGACCATCACAGGTAGACGACCTCAGGCAGACCATCACAGGCAGACCATCACAGGTAGACGACCTCAGGCAGACCATCACAGGCAGACCATCACAGGTAAACGACCTTAGGTAGGCCATCACAGGCAGACCATCACAGGTAGACGACCTCAGGTAGACCATCACAGGCAGACCATCACAAGTAGACAACCTCAGGTAGGCCATCACAGGCAGACCATCACAGGTAGACGACCTCAGGTAGACCTTCCCAGGCAGACAACTTCAGGTAGACCATCACAGGTAGACCATCACAGGTAGACGACCTCAGGTAGACCTTCCCAGGCAGACCATCACAGGCAGACCATTACAGGCAGACAACTTCAGGTAGACCATCACCTGATGTTGCAAGTGCTGTCACATTACAGGTGAAGTTGGAGGAACTTGTTCAGGATTTTGTCCTGCTGAACAATGTTAGGATTGATCATCTGTTTATACTTTCAGTTGCTTCCATGACAACAAAGAGTCAGCTTTCAGTACAAATAACTTTATTTATACAGACCAGTTCACAAAAGTCACCTCAAGATAATTTAACAGTTTAACTTAGTCCCCAATCCTGAGCTGTACTAGGAGACAGTTGAGAGGAAAACCTCCATTACAACCAGAACCAGGAAGGAAAACCTCCATTACAACCAGAACCAGGAAGGAAAACCTCCATCAGAACCAGAACCAGGAAGGAAAACGTCCATTACAACCAGAACCAGGAAGGAAAACCTCCATCAGAACCAGAACCAGGAAGGAAAACCTCCATTACAACCAGAACCAGGAAGGAAAACCTCCACCAGAACCAGGAAGGAAAACCTCCATCAGAACCAGAACCAGGAAGGAAAACCTCCATTACAACCAGAACCAGGAAGGAAAACCTCCATTACAACCAGAACCATGAAGGAAAACCTCCATTACAACCAGAACCATGAAGGAAAACCTCCATCAGAACCAGAACCAGGAAGGAAAACCTCCATTACAACCAGAACCAGGAAGGAAAACCTCCATCAGAAACAGGAAGACTGGCCAAGGAAAGTTTGAAGATGATCTGAAGGTAGAGAGGGTCTGATACCTAAAGCCAGACTGGGAGCTGGTACCACAGAGAGGGGTCTGGTTCTGGTTCCTGAGGCCAGACTGGGAACCGGTTCCACAGAAAGGAGTCTGGTTCTGGTTCCTGAGGCCAGACTGGGAACCGGTTCCACAGAAAGGAGTCTGGTTCTGGTTTCTGAGGCCAGACTGGGAACCGGTTCCACAGAGAGGGGTCTGGTTCTGGTTCCTGAGGCCAGACTGGGAACCGGTTCCACAGAGAGGGGTCTGGTAACTGCAGGTTCTACTGGAAGCTGGTTTGTCGCTGTCGTCTGAAAGGAACAAATCCATGGACCAGTTTTCCTGCATCAGTCTGGGATGGATGCGCCTCATTCAGGTTAAACATGTTATTTTATGTTGTGTTATAAAAGCTAAAAATGCATCTAAATGACATAAAAAGTGATGTGAAAAGAGCAAACAGGACGTTGACTTTCTCCAGCAGGATTTACAGCAATGATGTTTTTACTTCAGTGTTTGTGATGATGGGAATGAAATTAACGATGCATTTGACTAGTTTCCACGGCGATGGAGGATCAGATGAACCTCACTTTGTCCTCCCTGCATCATCATCTCATGTCATCTCACAGGAAATCATCTGCATGGTCATTTTCTCCTTTCTGTCCTTGACTTGATGTAATACTCCAACATCGTCATGGAAACAAGTTCATCAAACGATGGTCAGGTTTTCCTGTCTGACCGTGTCTTCTGATCCACCTCCTGATCCATTAGTTTTTCTCTATAACACATGCAGTACTTGTCTTCTAGGTTCACTCCATCTGAATGTCCATAAAATAAGAAAAGGTTGCTCTGGTCCATGAGGCCCAGCAGGTTTTAGAAGTTTACCCTCACCAGTGGAGATGCGGGGATCATGTGGAAAACTTTAGAACAAACTATTGAGGAGATCCCTTTCATTGGAATTTCCACATCTAAAACCTGCAGGACAGTGGTCCTCCTGCACCACAAAGAGGAATCATGCTCTGTAGAGCTGTGAAGGATCCGTTCCCAGGTCTGCTTTGTTGTCTAACGTGTGTGGTCTTTCCAGATCTGGATCCCAATGAGTCCTACATGGTCAGTGTGTTCCCGATCTACAACCAGCAGACCGGATCTCCTCAGTCTCTGTCCGCCAGTCTGCAGCAGGGAGGTAAAGAGCACTTCACCTGGTTTAGAGTCAGCTGACCTCTGACCTCTCACTTCGCTCTGAGCCGGATGATCACATGATGAACATTTCTTTAGGATGTGGAGAGAAAAACTAGTTCAAACTGGGAATCAGACATGTTTGTCTCCTCAGCTCTGATGGAGGCGGTCAGTCTGAAGGTCATCAACGTGACCAAGACAACACTGACCATAATGTGGGCGTGGCAAAGGAAGTCTGAACCAATCAGAGTGGACAGATACAGCGTGATGCTGAGGAGAGACTCTGACAGGCAAAGTAGGTCCCCTCCTAAAACGTCCTCCATCAGGGCGGTCCCAGGTCTGAGGCGCCGTCCCCAGGTCTGAGACGCCACCCCCAGGTCTGAGACACCGCCCCCAGGTCTGAGGATTCGCCCCCAGGTCTGAGGCGCCGTCCCCAGGTCTGTGGATTTGTCCCCAGGTCTGAGACGCCGCCCCCAGGTCTGAGGATTCGTCCCCAGGTCTGAGGCGCCGTCCCCAGGTCTGTGGATTTGTCCCCAGGTCTGAGGCGCCGTCCCCAGGTCTGTGGATTCGTCCCCAGGTCTGAGGCAACGTCCCCAGGTCTGAGGATTCGGCCCCAGGTCTGAGGTGACGTCTCCAGGTCTGAGGATTCGTCCCCAGGTCTGAGGCAACATCCCCGGGTCTGAGGATTCGGCCCCAGGTCTGAGGATGCATCCCCAGGTCTGAGGCTCCGTCTCCAGGTCTGAGGATGCATCCCCAGGTCTGAGGCGCCGTCCCCAGGTCTGAGGATTCGTCCCCAGGTCTGAGGCGCCGTCCCCAGGTCTGAGGCGCCATCCCCTGGGGACGTCCCACTTGCTAATTACACGCTTTTAAACGGGGAATTGTCTCTTTCCAGCTCTGTTTCTGTGGTCGGACCAGCGGCAGCACACCTTCTCCAGCCTGAAGCCCAACACTGAGTATTCGCTTCTCCTATTGGCTGATAACGTTTCTAGAAACGTTTTGACTGTGGTGACAGAATTTGGTGAGTTAAGATAAATAGAATGTTAATGTTAATGACCAGCTGGATTTAAAATGCTTCAAAAAACAAACATTTAGTCCTTAAAAAAAGCAAGAAATTCTTCTGATGACACATGAGGTCATTTTAAAGGTTTAAGAAGTTAGCCGCACAGTTCCTTCGACTTACTGGTACCATCACGGTTCCTTCGACTTACTGGTACCATCACGGTTCCTTCGACTTGCTGGTACAATCACGGTTCCTTCGACTTGCTGGTACAATCACGGTTCCTTCGACTTGCTGGTACAATCACGGTTCCTTCGACTTGCTGGTATAATCACGGTTCCTTCGACTTACTGGTACAATCACGGTTCCTTCGACTTGCTGGTACAATCACGGTTCCTTCGACTTGCTGGTACCATCACGGTTCCTTCGACTTGCTGGTACCATCACGGTTCCTTCGACTTACTGGTACAATCACGGTTCCTTCGACTTGCTGGTACAATCACGGTTCCTTCGACTTGCTGGTACCATCACTGTTCCTTCGACTTGCTGGTACCATCACGGTTCCTTTGACTTGCTGGTACCATCACGGTTCCTTCGACTTGCTGGTACAATCAGGGTTCCTTCGACTTGCTGGTACAATCACGGTTCCTTCGACTTGCTGGTACAATCACGGTTCCTTCGACTTGCTGGTACAATCACGGTTCCTTCGACTTGCTGGTACAATCACGGTTCCTTCGACTTGCTGGTACAATCACGGTTCCTTCGACTTGCTGGTATAATCACGGTTCCTTCGACTTACTGGTACAATCACGGTTCCTTCGACTTGCTGGTACAATCACGGTTCCTTCGACTTGCTGGTACCATCACGGTTCCTTCGACTTGCTGGTACCATCACGGTTCCTTCGACTTACTGGTACAATCACGGTTCCTTCGACTTGCTGGTACAATCACGGTTCCTTCGACTTGCTGGTACCATCACTGTTCCTTCGACTTGCTGGTACCATCACGGTTCCTTTGACTTGCTGGTACCACCACGGTTCCTTTGACTTACTGGTACCATCACAGTTCCTTCGACTTGCTGGTACCGGTGTGGTTCTGGTTTTCTACCAAGGCTAAAAGGCTGTTTTTTTGTCCAGATGAGGTTCCAACGGTGGCGACGGTGATTCCTCTGCTGCTGTTGGTCGTCACTGTGATGACCATCTACATCCTTTTCAGGACCATGTGAGTGACCAAAAAAACCTCCAATTCACTTCCCTTCAGCTTCATTATTATTATTATTATTATTATTATTATTGTTATTGTTATTGTTATTATTGTTATTATTATTTTTATTATAATGCAGTTTATTGTAGAGCAGCTAAATGTTCTGTCATTATTATCATTAACTCTGTTTCTATAAATCAGCTCAAACCAGAGGAACGATCGGTTTCTTCCTGCTACTGTCAGATTCTCGTGATTGGCTGTAATTTCTCTGTACAGGTACAAGTCCAACTTCTTCCCCATTTCCAGTCCCAAAGGCAGCTTGGCAGGCCGGTGGCTGATGGATCCGAACCGTCAGGTAATCTGATTTGTATCTGGATTGTCTTCTGGCCACAAACCTCAAAATGATCTGAAAGACGCAGTAGTTCATAAAAAATAGAATGAACCAAACAAGCTGCAAATCAGACCAAAAATCAAACCAACTGAAGAGACAAATAGAAGAAAATCTTCTGCTAACTGGGATAAAATTACACAGAAAAACAATCAGCATCAATAAAGATTGAAAAGTGACTCTAAGCAAAATGACTGAAAACAGACATGGAACTGATTCAAAGGAGAAAAAAATGTAAACAAAACTACAGCAGAGACGGAAATATGAGAAAAACATTTCGTTCATCTGTGCAAAGCCCTCCACCCCATGACCCCAGACTGGGAGGAGCAGACTTTCATCCGGCTGAAGGCGTCGGCCTGATTAAACCAACAGAATCACATCGTCTGCGATATGCAGGGTCAAGCCTGCCAGGTAACACCAAGCAGCGCTGGACAAACATGGCGGACCTGGGCGTCACTGTGTGCCAGAGGCCGAACGTCCTAAAGGCTGCATTCACTGCTCATCTCAGTCTTTAGAGTAGAAGCTTTATTGTCTTTGTTCCAGCAGCAGCTACACGTCAGTTGTTAGCATTAGCAGTAACTGCCCAGGTTATATTTTAAGGATTTATAGGCAATGATGCAAAAACAATCAGCAATATTAGGAGAGTGAAGTTAATAGAAAAAATTATTTAGCGCAAACATGACTCCAGTAATTTTCTATGAGGCTAACCGTGTTTTATATATACAAACAACTACATGCAGCCACATCACATCACTGTGTGATAATAGAACATGCAAACTAAAAAGTGTTTACACAGAATTAGTGATGACAGCAGTCAGAGGGGGGTGAGGGGGGGGGGGGTGGTTCACAGCCGCGAAGAGCCAATGAGCCGTCTTAATTACCCAGTGCAGCTGTTTTCTATTTGCAGCTGATTGCATCCGTAGGTCAGGACCCTCTCCTCTCTGCAGATGTAGAAGTTCTCCAGCAGAAACGAGGGGCGTTTCTTCCTCTTCAGCGTTCTCTAGAAGAAGAAAGGCTGCTGGACCTTTTTTGTAATGTTGGGTGGTCTTAATGGTCCAGCTCAGGATGTCTGAGACGTGCAGGACGAGGAATTTGAAGTCCATGTCGCCCTCCACCTCCTCCGTGTTGATGCTCAGGTCTGAGAGCTGTCTCGTCCTCTCCTTCCTGAAGTCAGTGATGTCTTCGTTGATTTTCCTGGTCTTCAGGTTGAGATGGGTGTCTTTACACCAGGCCGCCATAATCTGGACCTCCTCCCTGTACAGTCTCATCGTTAGAGGTCAGTCCCACAACGATGTGTCATCAGGTAATTTGTCGTGTTGGAGCTGTGGGTGGCGATGCAGCCGCGGGTGTAGAGCGTGAAGAGGGACTCGGGACGCAGGAGGAGCCTGCTGATCAGTCAGCTGTTTTTGGTTACCTGCATGTGCTACCAGATGTTGGCATAAAAGTGAGACCAGCTGATTAATGTGGTCAGACTGGATGGGGACTTGGCTGCAGATAAAAACTTCTAGATCAGGGGTGACCAACTCTGGTCCTGCAGGTTTTAGATGTTTCCTGCTGCAACACACCTGACTCAAATCAACAGGCCATTCATTAAGATGCAGAACTTAAAAACAAGCTGTTGGAGAGATATGTGTTGCAGCATTTAGAACCGGCAGGATGGTGGTTGTGGAGGACCGGACCCCTGATCCAGATGCATATGTCAGCAGGTTTGTGGGTCCTGTACATGCTGCTGCTTCTCATTAGATGTCTTTGTAAGTTGCAGCGCGGCTCAGAACATCCAGTTCTCACTGCATCTGAGCAGCTGCCTCCTCACAGTTCAGTAAATAAAAGTATACAATAACTAAAAGAAAGACTAATAAAATCATGTAAATAAATAATATAAATAAATAAACCAATTAAAGTAAATAAATAAAGAATGAAATCAGTAAAGTAAAAATGAAGCTGTTTGTCATGTGAAGGTGTGAAGTTATTTATAAATGATAAAAATGAAGTTAGAAATATTTTAAAGGATCAGCATGAACCGATGGCAACGTCGAGGGAGACCTGTGGTCTCAGCGTCTGCTGATGGTTTTACTGGGAATTTGACACCATCCTCCTTCCTTCCCTCCAGCAGGACTCTGCAGAGCCCAGGATTCTGGATCTGGGGGACTTCCAGGTGCTCGGAGAGAAAAGCCTGATCATCCTCAGCCCGGCTGATCAGCTTCCATCAGAGGAGGAGCTGCACGAGGACATGTCCCCACTGTCAGTCCGCGGCTTCGGGCTCCAGATGTCCACCCTCAGGCTGGACACGGTGTGTGTTTGTGATGCTCCACCAATCACAGAGCAGTCCGGCCACCAGGACTCTGAGACGAGCCGAGAAGCCGAAACCACCCTGCTGCTCAACCCGCGGGAAGCTAACGGCTACTTTCCTCAGAAAGAGGAAGACGTTTGTCAGATTTCACAACCGAGTGAGACACCTCAGCACATCCTGGACGGCAGCCGTGGCGGTTATCAGATGACCAGCGAGTCCTTTCTGAGAAAACTGGAAGCTGAAACATTGAGTGACGTCTCCTATCTGATCTGTGATGACAAGTATCTCTCAAACAGCTGCTGCAGAGCAGAAACCACAGAAGAAGAGAAGACAGTCAGTACTGCTTGAACTCGGAGGTCAAGCAGCTGAACTACAGCTGTGATGTAAAATATAACCAGGTTAGAGTTACTGGATCAGTTTAAACGTGGCTCCGGCTTCAGACCGGGGCTCCGGCTTCAGACCGGACTCCGGGAGGCCAGGCGTGAAGCTGACTCAGACGAAACACGGGGACAGCAAAAGAAGAAAATATGAAAGAAAAAATGTTTGCAGACGCTTAACAGCAATAAAATTTAAAGTTTTTTTTCTTCTGATGGATCGGTCTGACTTCTTGTTTTATTGGTGGTTGGTAGAACGATCACCACCACCAGCACGGCTGGATCAGGTCGCCCCTGAACATCTCCTGAGATGTTCTTTTCTAGATCAAACTTCACTTTTGTTGCTCTGAATCTTGTCCTTTCTCCACACTGCAGCTTTTTGTTTTTACTTGGTTAAACATTAACCTGAGTCATGCTCACCCATGATGATGTCCGTCAGTTTCCTTCTTCTTCTGTCCTTTTTATTCTGTTTAATTCTTTACACTGACTTCTGAATCCTGCTGTTAGTTTACAAAGAAAAATCCATTCAGGATCTTCTGGGTCATTATGAAACCAAATAGATCCCTTAGGTCTAGCTAAACTTGGTTTAAACAAACGTGCACATCTGAGCTAAACTTGGGCCAAACGTTTTTTGCCTTCTGGGCTGCAGATTTGCTTAAACTCAGCTGCTTTAAATCAAGTTAAAACGTTTCTTTGTGCTGCCTTTTATCAAAACAGCTGTTAATTCCACACGTTGGAACTTTTATTTTATTCTATTTGAGCTTTTTCTGTCCAAAAGTTTGTTTTTAATGTACTTTTGCTTCTTTGCACCCTGCTGTGATGCTTTTAGTGTTTTCTGTAAAGCACTTTGACGTAAACAGTAATGAAGACAAACTTCATAAAACTTCATTAGTTATGTCTGAACTGGATTATAATGCAGCATAAGTCTTGTAGTTTTTTATCAGGACCTGCACTGATGTGGCTTAAATGCAAAAGCTAATATTTGCATTTTCCAAATAGAACAGATTTATGAAGCAGCTGCAGACTTAACTCCTTTCAGATATTTTTCTTGGGAAACCACAAACTCTCCAAAAATGTGAATCTTCTGAAGTTCAACATGGGTGAAACATGAAGGGCTTCACCAGAGCTTCTCTTTTCTTAGTTCCTTACATGTAAATTAGCTGGAAAGTCCTGACCAGGAGTCTGGATCGGTTCCTTAAGCCTGGTACACACAACAATTTGTTTAATCTTATGAGATTTTTCATTGGTTCGAGACCTCACACGTGAAAATTACACATCAGGCATTAAACAGTTTTGATCGTACTGTGGTGTGCTCCGAAAATGTAATCACAGAACAACACACAAAGAACGATGCTGTCCCACAACTCATCTACAATCTAGTCCTCCGTGCCGGAAAAATTTTGAAACGTAGAAGAAGAACCATAGGAACAACTGGCAAAAAACGTAGAAGAACCATAGCAACAACCGGAAGAAAACGTAGAAGAAGAACCAAAGCAACAACTGGCAGAAAACGTAGAAGAAGAACCATAGCAACAACCGGCAAAAAACGTAGAAGAAGAACCATAGCAACAACTGGCAGAAAACAAAGAAGAACCATAGCAACAACTGGCAGAAAACGAAGAAGAACCATAGCAACAACCGGCAGAAAACGAAGAAGAACCATAGCAACAACCGGAAGAAAACGTAGAAGAAGAACCATGGCAACAACCGGCAAAAAACGTAGAAGAAGAACCATAGCAACAACTGGCAGAAAACAAAGAAGAACCAAAGCAACAACTGGCAGAAAACGAAGAAGAACCATAGCAACAACCGGAAGAAAACGTAGAAGAAGAACCATGGCAACAACCGGCAAAAAACGTAGAAGAAGAACCAAAGCAACAACCGGCAGAAAACGTAGAAGAAGAACCATAGCAACAACCGGCAAAAAACGAAGAAGAACCATAGCAACAACCGGCAGAAAACGAAGAAGAACCATAGCAACAACCGGCAGAAAACGAAGAAGAACCATAGCAACAACCGGCAGAAAACGAAGAAGAACCATAGCAACAACCGGCAGAAAACGTAGAAGAACCATAGCAACAACCAACAAAATGCGTAGAGGAACCATAGCAGCAACCAACAAAACATGTAGAAGAACCATAGCAAAAGTCGGCAAAAACAAAAAGAACCATAGCAACAGTCGGCGAAAAACGAAAAACCATAGCAACAACTGGCAGAAAACATATAACAACCATAGCAACAACCAACAAAATGCGTAGAACCATAGCAACAACCAACAAAATGCGTAGAAGAACCATAGCAACAACCAACAAAATGCGTAGAAGAACCATAGCAACAACCCACAAAATGCGTAGAAGAACCATAGCAACAACCAACAAAATGCGTAGAAGAACCATAGCAACAACCAACAAAATGCGTAGAAGAACCATAGCAACAACCAACAAAATGCGTAGAAGAACCATAGCAACAACCAACAAAATGCGTAGAAGAACCATAGCAACAACCGGCAAAAAACGAGGAACCACAGCAACAACTGGCAGAAAACGTATAAGAACCATAGCAACAACCAACAAAATGCATAGAAGAACCATAGCAGCAACCAACAAAAAATGTAGAAGAACCATAGCAAAAACCGGCAAAAAGCGAAGA